>NC_051239.1:16182194-16449694 GCF_015220715.1 Pygocentrus nattereri
CAAAATGAACTATCTAACATTTACTAGAATACTGTCCGTGTTGAGCAGGTTGGGAGTAAAGTTAACATGGTCAGTTATATTCCACTGTCTTTATTATACATTTTTACACTTAACTCTGTTTAATGTTCTTCTTCTTTTGGCTGCTCCCTTTAGGGGTCGCCACAGCGGATCATCTGCCTCCAACTTGCCCTATTTATTGCCTCCTCTACTTTCACACCAACCATCTCCATGTCCACCTTCACTACATCCATAAAACTTCTCTGAGGTCTACCTCTTCTCCTTCTACCCGGCAGCTCCATCTTTACTTTAAAAAGTGCCCAGTACTATAAATGGCCAGGCTATAGTGTTCCCATGTAAGCTAACTGACATGAAAATGTTCAATTACTTCAGTGCTCAAGCAATAAAATCTCCAATATTAAAGTTTACTTTACAAATCACTGCACATAACGCTGCAGCAAGCCCACAGTTCACTGGCTCATTGGCTCATTTAGCTCACTAAAATAACACCACAAGTTTTTTAAAGCTTTTTATGCTTTTTAACTTCTTTAAATCCACATTGCTCTACCATCCAGTGTTGAAGCACCAGCACCAGCAGTCTACTTTAAAGGTAGGCCTTGCCAAGTCTGCTCCTCTTTGACAATGGAAGTTGCTCCACCAAACTAACAATGTCTTTCGTGGAATAATTAGGTGAATGACAGTACCTTAATGAGGACGTAAAAATAAGTGAGCCTTCTACATTCTCACTTGTAAATGCTGCCACTAATAATGCCTTACTTACTAAGTCTACTTCTGCTGCGTTGAATACAGAGGTGTGAAAAGGGTCCATAGCTACATCCACACATGTACCCGTACTTGATTATTCTTGAAGTCTGTGTGTCCAAAATAAAACATTACGGTCTCTTACCTCTGCCATTTTAGGGTTCCAGCCTCCGTGGCCCTCCTGCATCTGCCTGAGGATGTCCACCTCCAGCAGACATTTGACCTTATCACCTTGCTGGAATGTGTGACCATCAGCACTCTCCTGCCTGTGCAGTTCTGCATGTTCACCTGAACACACAAGAACAGCACTTTCAGCACCTGTATCTGGTACACACCCCAAATCTTGCCTAAGACCATAAACCTTAACCATATCTTTAAACGTGAGAAGGTTCAATTTTTAACTGTAACTTCAACCTCAAACGAATGTTCTAGCAAAAAAAATCTAAATTCCCACTTATCCCAGATGTAGTCAACCAGTCAAGACATACTTAGAGTCCAAGTTTTGCTTCTTTAGTGTAGTGCTGTAGTTACGAGACTAGAGTCGCTAAAAACACTAAAAGCTAATACATCCCCAAAATGTCTCTCAACTGGCACATACTGCATCCAGCACTTCACTATGGTCTTGCAAACTCATTGATGTGGTTCACGACACAGTATGACTTACTGCAACTATGAAAATGAATAAAATATTACTGTTCAGGCTAATGTAAAGGCTGCCATTTGATACAACAGATGTTGTGTCAAATTTCGACTCCCTCAAAGAAGAGAACATTTTTTGGATCCCAGATGTGAAATTTAAAGTGTTAATCTGACTTCTCTTTGCATGCGCAGACATCACGGAGGCATATGCATGCCAGAATATTATTATTGTTATTTCTACTAACAAACATAAATTGTCAAAAAAAATCATTTAAAAAAAATCAAGCTGAACAGTTAATTATAAAAAAAGCAACACAGGTTGCAAATGCAATGTAGCGTCAATACTTCTGAGGGCACATTAAAGTGGTTTTGAATTTGAAACGATATCTGTTGACAAAAATGCTCCTCAGTGACACTCACAGTAAGTCACACTGTGCACTAGAGGACAAATCTGTGGGACCTTAATGAAGACCTGGATGTGGTTTGAGCAGGTTGACAGAAGTTTTGAAGATGCATTCGTGGACAAGATTTTATTAACTTTTGACTTTTAGGTTTTGATCGCAACATTAGCTTCATAGCTCTAGCGCTAAACAAAAGAAGCCATATGTGGACAATGAACATGCCTTGATTGATCAACCACATCTACTCTAAATTTGATCTTTCGTCCAACCCTCTATTTAAACTATGAGACAATTCAATTTCCAACTGTAAACTGAACCTTATATCATAAAAATATCAATAAATAAGTCCTATTTCAGTGATTATCGACAGTTTCAAATGTTCTTTCAGTTTCAAATCATTCTTTTCCTACTCCCACCTAGCTTGGGCAGGTGCTCCTTGTAGTAGTAGCCTCCTTGTCCATCAGACACGTATTTGAGGTCCACCTTGCCCTTGTGACCCATTCTGTAGACGTTGGTGGTCCCGTTGGACCAGGTGACGCTGGCTACGCTGCGTCCTGACTCCTGGTCCCAACCCCGAATATCGACTACCTTCCCAATCTTTCCTTCTCCTCCTGATTACGGACAACACAGATGCACACGCAGGAGAGCGCAGGGATCTCAGCATAAGGTTAGATGCATGAAAAACAAAAAAAGCAATACAAAGCCAACAAGGCACAGGTAACAAAAGAAACAAACTGAAATAAATGAGTACGCTCTAAAGAAGCTCTTTCAAAAAACTATAAAACCTAACTACAGGGGTACACTCACAAAAATACCCTAATTCTGTCATATACCATCATACAATGTCCAACAACCACTACTACCACTACTTACTGCCACTACTACACAAATCCACAAGCACAATATGTATAGAACAATAAAACAAGCTAAATATATATCACCACTTTACTAATGCACTGAATGTCTAGGATACTTCTTTGGTACAGAAGATCTGAGGAGATGTTTAGCCTGAGATTAAACAAAAACACAGTACAAAGAAAATCCTGTTCTATTACAGAAAAAAAAAAAAAAAAATCACATGGAGAAAGAAGCACTGTTGATTCACATTTATGTACCAATAAATGTATCAATTATCACCAAAAGCCTCCAAGAAGAAATCGCAGAAACACAGCATGGACATTTTGACTCATTCAGCATCAAAGACATGACTCAGAGTGAAAAAAAAAACTAAAAAGGACCACTTCAAAAGGCAAAGTGCCGAGAGTTCAAGTTCAAATGTTGACAAGCACATACGCACAAAGGCATATAGACAGTTGTTTTGGCCCAAGGCCTGGCAAGACAACGTCTTGTAGAGGAGGAACTGATGTGACGTTACCCGGCATTTCTACTCTACACAATCTCTAGTAAAACCCAACAGAAAATATGCCACTTTTTTCTACAGTACAATAAGCAATAACCTCCCCCTTCAAGACAACAATATCCAGGGACAATGGGACAGTAACTACTAATAACTTCCATTCTACCAATGTTCACTCAGGCCGGAATATAGCTGTCCCTGTACCCTTCACCTCGGCACCAAAGATAAATGCCGGTAAATACATGGCAGGAGTTCCACTAACATGAGGATGTGTCTTTTTTTGGAAGACATCTGTTGAGCAGACACCACAAGTTACTTCAAAGGCTAATTAAGAGTCCTGGACCCAACCACAAGGAAACACAGTCAAACCTTGAGCTCATGTAGAATGTAATGAGACGGCACGGTATGCCATTCAATGCACTGCGGCAGTTTCGCATCATTGTTTATTCTCAAGAGGGAATGGGATGAATAAACACATTCCAACGCAGTGTTGAGCGAGTGAAGTGGTTTGTGACACCTCCACCTACCGTCTTGGTTGCCCCAATCCCAGTCAGGCCCGCGAACGACCTTCACACCCTGGAAGATTCCCTTAAGAATGATCCGCGAGAGGTTCTGCCTCGGAGTCAAGCTCACCCTAAGTTCGGGAGAAGGGAGGACATTTCAAACATCCTATATGGTCCAAATTATCACACATTAATCAGGCATTAGAGCGCCATTTATACACATCACAGTATTTACTGACATGCTTTGCATATAAAAGTCACAATATTGCACTTTTAAGCTATTTGACCATTAAAGATTATATGGATGATAAGAGCATAAGGGGATCAAATAATACAGTTTCAATTTGGGAAAACAATTATGAAATCTTCAAGCACATTGCTAGCAAGAAAAATACAGGCTCTGTACAGCTGGTATTTCAATGCATTTAGGGACGTGGGACGGTGTTTAAGGTCGGGGGAGCTGAAACCTTACACAACATATACAGTTATATGCAAATGTTTGGTCAAATGACATGTTTTGTTGACAAAAAAAGATTTATTCTTGTTTATTTATACTAAAAATGTTTTGGGAAAGATCGTGCCATAACTTTTGCAAAGGCCATTCTTTCAAAATGTTAAACTCCGCAAATAAACAGAAACTGTGCACTAAAACGTGCAGAGAAATGCCATACGTAAATTTACATCAAACAGAACATGTCATTATGTGCATTAATGTGGTGAGAGATTAAAAATGCTGTATTAACTGTGCATGGCTACTGCAGATTCTGAAAATATAAATAAACCCTCCACTTTAAATATATAAATACATACTCCACCTTAAGACAAGCACAACTAGGTGTTTGCTACACTACATTACAGCTTTTTTATTACACTTATCTTTTACGTCATTTTAGTAGTTACAATTAAATCATCCTAAAATCTGGGAATACTCTAGCCACCTCAGCACCCCCACTTGCCGCATCCACGAATGCAATTCTATAAGCCATCATCTACCAACTTTCAGAGAAAACCATTTGTGAAAGCTGACGCAGCTGGTAATATGTGGAAATTTCACTTCTCATAATTTGTAAAATAATGGGATCTGTTTTTTTTTCAAATAAAACAAACATGTCAGAGTCTCTCAATACACTTCAAATTACACCAAATAAGAGCATAAGCAGCCATGATTAAAGGGAGCAGCAAAAAGAAAGGCAATGAAGACATTAACTGGCGGGGTCAGGAAAAAAAAAACAGAAGGTCTTTTGAATCAGAGCAGCTCCTGCCAAATGGATATGGCAAACATATGCTCAGCTGTTTCTCTGAGTGAAATATAACTCTTATGTTTCTCATGTGTATTTCATTCTCTGTTTGTATATACATCTGCGTGTCCATCTGTTCTACAATCAGGATGAATATTAGACAGAGCCTGAACAGAGCACTACACATCTCAATTCGAAACACATGCAGCGAATAGGTCTCACAATAAAAGTAACAGACAGACTACGTTATTTCAACAACGGCTGAATTGGTAGCAAGCTCTTCCAGACAATTGTGAAACAGCCTTGCAAAACAGGCTCCATGTGTTCTAAGCGAGGGCTAATACATACCTTATTGTAAAGATCTGGTCAGATCTCGGCGCAAATGAGCTGCCTATTCCCATACTTTGTCCACAGGGTCAGCATGAAGGCTCCCTTTTCAGCTATAGTACTTCCACCACATGAATCGTGACATATCAATATCAATAGTCACAAATACTCATATCCCTTCGAGGAGGGAAATGTCTTGATGTCTGATAATTTTGCCAATCAGGCTATATTACTGATGTTTAAGACAGTCTGGATAGTACAGAAGAGACGAATGAACAGAAGAGGCTCCCTAGCACCTGATGGCACCTGTGCTGCTTGAAGGCTTAGAGTAGAATTACAGCAAATCTCTAGTCTGGCCAACCTGCCTGGGAAGAGCAAAGGCCAGGTGTAATCCTTCAGATTGTGTGTGTGTGTGTGTGTGTGTGTGTGTGTGTGTGTGTGTAAAAAAGAGGTCAAGAGTTAAAATTAATCCCCAGACACCAGCATACCTTTGTTGCACAAGACAACAAACAACACGATCCTTTGCTGGTCATGTGTGTTATTTAGCATTGGTCCATCAATTCCACCAATTATGATCATGAACACAGGGTTCTATGGTAAGCTTTTCACCAAGGAGCACTGGCCTCCTGATTTGAAACGGACAGGAGCACAGAGAAACATCCATCAGCATAAACCTAATATTGTAGTCCTTAAAGAACACCTGAACAATGTTAGAATTATCAGTAACACTTTGGGTCAAGTTCATAAGGGCACATAACTATCACATAAGCCTTTCAAGATAACTGACATAAACCTACATAAACACTTATAAATTCCAATAAGCTTCAGCAGCTACAGGCTCCTTCTGTCGACATTCAGCATTAAGTTGACAAAACACTCATGTCAACTCACTCAGGCTATGATGTAGGATGGTTTCAGGCCGTTGTGTGTTGATTTTGTGAACGACTTGGGTTAGAATTGGACGGACTAAAACGCCCAGTACAGTATTTTAGTGTGTCCTTGAAATGGATTAGAAACAGCAAAAAGGTCAAATGGACGCAACGCTACTTAAAAAGTCAGCCGCCACAAAGTGCTAGGTCATTTTCACCCCAGGAAGCCCAAAACCAGCCTTTACCACAACTACCACTTATGAGAATTTGAAAGCTTTATAAATGTTTATGGAAGTTTATGTCAGTTCTCATTAAAGGCTTATGTCATGGTCATGTAGCCTTATGAACCTGACCTTCAGTAAAGTGTTCCTAAATTATCTTTATTAGGTCCTTTTTTTAATCTGATTTTTTAATGTTTTTTTCTGTCATTAATCTAAACAAACACAAAGTACATCTGTGTCACATTTAGGTCTGTATGTAAGTCTGTTTGCCAAACAGTCATTTCTTACTGAAACGACTTGATAGTTTTACATTTACTTCTCCCTTTTTATGCTGTACAACAGAACCACTTAGTTACTGGTTGATTTTGATAAGCAGGAGTTTTGGTAGGCTGTTTAAATATAGTGTCCAGAATCATCATATTTGACATACCTGGAAGAGACACGGCTGTAAAACGTTGGGCAATCTGATGCAAACACAGAGCTAAGCTCAGTTTTGGTGTCTGTGATGCACGTTCACTGACATGAGGCCGTTTCACAGGTAAAAGACGGGAATCTCTAACTAGCAGTTCTTAAACAAAACCATGAGAGTTGACAGCTATGCAAGCTTGTTAATTGGCAGGTTAGTTAGTTTTGGAGCTGTACGATGAGCCAAGTAGGCTAATTCTCTGGTCATGCTCGGTCAACATATTAGCGTTTTGTTTTATCCATTGGCATTCCTGCATAATGAACACGCAAAATGAAATGACAGGCAAATAAAGACAAAATCTGTTTTTGAACTGAAGCAAGAATCAAAATTCAGTTTCCCTTCTGAATAAAGACGGGACACATATGAGCAACCTGCTTGCACTGCAGAACCCCAAAGTTACTCCTAATTGGAAGACAAAGAACAGGAAGGTCACAATTTTGTAACCCTTTGGTCAGAATCGAACCTGCTGCGGGTCAGGTTGGGTCACTGAGAGAAAAAAAATTCTCAGGCTGTATTTGGGTTCAGGCTCGATTAAAGCTCTAGTCAGAACTCAGGTGACCTCGTACAAACCAATGTAAACATCTCTTCAACAACACTCAACATATGGCCTTCACTACAGAACAACCAAAGCTCCTTCTGCAGAACAGTCAAATGAGGATACATGTTTAAATATAGACCACTTCAGGCTCTTGTCAACTTATGTAGGGTCTTAACTGTGATGACCCCAAATCACCAGTGCCTACCTTAATGAAACACTACTATAGTTTCTCCTCACAAGAATTCATACCACATATGCAGACCCAGAAAACAGAGAAGACTGAAAGCACTCATTATATATTAGTGATAACACTAAATGAAATGTCAGGACGTCCAAGTTTGGACATGAAACTCAAGAGAAGATCTAAAAGAATATGTAGCATTTGAAATCTTGTTATTCTGTCCATGATTCTGTCTATAAGCTGGACTTACTGCTGTTCATGTTATTTGCTTATATACAGTCAGGGTATAAGTTGCTGGCACGAGAGTGAAGTACACTGTGTTCTTTTAGACTGGTTCAATAACACTGTTTAAATGCAACACTATCAAATCCCAGAGCGAGAGAGCGACCAAAACCACATGCCCTGGTCAAACGCATCAAGCCACTAAATTACAGCAAATGGATTCACATCAAAAGTGGCTCAAAACAAAATACTGGCACGGAAAGTACCAGGGTTACTCGCTAAATACTATAACACTATATACTGTGATTGAAATGCCTTGTAATATTTTCAAAACATTGGTAAATCATTGATGTGCCATCAGAATGAGAATCAGAACTGATTTCAGAACTGCCAATAATGTTAAATATTAAAAACAAGAGTGGGTATTAACATTAACACTATTAACATACTAAACAGATAAAGCAAGCATGCTAGGCCATTAACAAGTGCTAAAAAATGATAATTCAAAAGTTCAAATGTTAAAAAAAGAGCTCAAAATTGAAACTGCCGTACATTATTTTAACCAGGTAAGAGTGGCCAATATGGCAGTATATTAATTTTATTATTATATTATATATATGTATATATTATATATACATACATATATATCTCAATTACTTAAAAAAATACACACCTATTGCATCTTTCATTACAAAGAGAGCAACTTTAGTCATTTTATTTTAACAAGAAGCAGTTTATAGGCTCTTTCTCACTAAACCACATGGTAGCAAGATTAAGGTTAGTCCTCTGTTAACCTGTTGACATGGAGATTCAATTAAAAGACTTAAAACTACGATTGTCTGGGGAGGTTACCTCACGTCACCATCAAAAACACACAGCACCATACTATACCTAAACCTAAACCTCATCACACCAGAACACACTTTATAGTCTAGTCACCAAGACCGTCTTCAAGAAGGATGTGCAAAACTGAGAATTTAAGGACATCTTACAACAGAGCGTCACTTTGAAAGAATGTAGAGCAAAAAAAGAGAAGTTTCACACAGCAGCTGGCAATATGACATTATTCTGTCAGCTGCCGTCAGTACTTAAGGACCTGTGATCTTGTTAAAAAGAGATCTTAACATCTTAATGTTAGTTTAAATGACCCAGAGTGACGCACTTGTTCCCGTAGTAATCACAAGCAGAGCTGATGACTGTACAGCTCTTTTTACTGAGCTTCCTAAGAAAACAATACGTCCTCTACAACTTATAGATATCACCCATGAAACAACTGCCCCGGCCGCCTGGATCTTTTAGGATAGATTTTAAAGTTTTTTCACTTGCTTTTAAAGCCCTAAATGACCTTGAAGCACATGCATACCTCACAGAACTACTGGCTGTATACGTCCCAACACATGATCTTAGATCTGCAGAAACTGGCCTTCTGAAAATACAATCTGTAAAACACAGAAAACCTGAGGAGCTCTAATGCTTCTGAACTGTCAAACTCACTTCCACTTTTATCGGGCAGTGAAGCTACAGGCTTTTAAGAAAAAAATTAAAATGCATTTACCTTTAAATGGTAACTCCGTTTCTCTTTTTCAATGGAAAAATATGGAAAAAATAGCATATCATGATACTTGAAGACATTTTCATGAAACTATATGTCACAATATTTTGAAAGACAAAATGCGCTGTTTTTACTTGTTACTTGTTAGTGACACGCTGAAAAACTGCCATCAAAAACTATTAATATAACATTTCATGTACTGCAATACACTCAATCTAGTTAAACAGTACGAATCATGCTAATCATGCTCTCTCAGTAACGTAACATGCAGTTGGTCAGACATAAAAGTTATTATTATTATAATTATTATTAATTAGCTCTGTTAAACTGAATGTGAATTTGAAATACTGATGGCAAACAGCTAAATTCCTAGTGTTTTCTTTTTAATCAACCCTCACAAAGTCAAGCTTAAGTATTGTGACATAGTATTTTTGTCATTTTGCCCAGCTCTACTTTCACATTTAGAAGTTTAGACCAAAAAGCTGGACAATATTGACTGTTTTAGTTCTGTTTATTCAGTTTAGATTTATGGGGAATATGCCAATTCAGCCAACTCAGTAACTGTCAGCTGTAGTCCTTGGACAGCTACATAAAACACTCATAATTACATAAAGCATTAACGACACACACAACAGTACAAGACAACATATAAAATACAACAAAGTATGATGCTAGCTGTTAAATTTACATACTATGATGACATTCTTGATTGATTTTTAGCCATAACTTTAAATTAGCTGAAAAACAGCCAAATGTAGTGCAATCTCTTAAATGTACAGGCAATTCAATCCAAGTGCTCTTACTGAAAAAGCCGTCCAAAATACAGTAACTTCTTCCTCATAGGCGTTGCAACATCTCCTCTGGTCTCTGATCTAGCAGACGTATTTTCAGTTTCAGCTTGATGAAAGCAAACCTGCACTTATATACAAGACACGCATTTACAAATTTAAATTATCCTGGCTTAAGAAGTTGAGACTTTTTAAAAGCAATGATGGTAACTATCTGACTTTCTATCAAACATTAATAGACTGATGATGAACTGACTGTACAGCTTTAAGTGTTTAAGAGCTCAAGTAGTCAGACAGTAAGAGCAATTGTTGCATTAAAATCTAATATCGCTGCTTAAGTGGTTAAAAAATTCTAAAACAACTAAAATTCATTTTATTTATTTATTCATCTTTTTGGTTTGGAATCTGAAAAAAATACCATAGTATTTGCACTTAGATGCCACTTTAAGGTTTTCCCCCAAAATAAAGGCATTTGGTGTGGAATTATCTGTTGAAGTCCTGGTTAAAAACACACAGACTGATTTATTTAAAATTAAGACAGGTGAATTCAGCTCCAAATGGAAATACTATCACTAGCATGCTCATGTGAAAGCTTTTTATTCCCAAATGCTATATATTTATGACAATTTTGGATATAATGAGATTTTGAGAAGAATAACAATTGATGTATAAATGGGGAACATAGTATTTCTCCAAGTAAAAAGTAGCATAAAGCCCACTCTCAAAAACACTTAACATAAAAAGGTAAAAAAAACCTTGAATATGATCTATAATGTGTTGGAACAAAACCCTTCATGTGCTTATTATTTGTAGTCAATATTGTACTTAAGTCAAAAATATTTAACAAATTGTAACTGTAAGATTTCCAATAAACAGGAGCATCACAGCTAACTGTGCTGATCCTTCACCCTAATTGTCTTTGGATTTTCTAAAAACTCCCTGCCAAACAAGTACAGGGCCTGCCTGGAACAATGGTCACATGATGGAGGTCCAGGCTGAGCTACTATATGCTTACCCAATGACACGCTAGATTAACCTGAAGCAGTTGGTGGTCAGCACTACTACTGTAACGTGACTGGTAAGACCACTGTGGGAGGTCTATTTCTGGGAGTAATGGAAGGGGATGGATTCTCAGAGAGGCTGCTGGTTGTCACAGGATGGGGATTAGCAGCTAACAAACGTGACATCAGCTAGCTAGCTGCGCATCCGAGCTGATTAGCAAGCTGGGGGTTGTTTTGTTTCCTTTCCTTTCCTTGGCAAACATATGGGAGGCCATATGCTGCCAGCACACAGACACTGACCTCAGAGGACGCATGTGCCCATGCAAGGTGACAAACATGGGTACATGCAACACTCATACCTGCCTCACTATACATGCTTCAAATTCTGGGTTTGGCCAGGAGCAGACCTCAGTTTACTCTTGTGTTGTTGGCCAAAGGTAGACACAAGTATGTTCTTGTATGTCTGGCCAAAAGCAGAAGCTATCATCTTGATCTTAGCATTGACAGATAAACTACGATGACCGTTATCAATCAAATGGAAGAGCAATAACCCTCTCTGACAGAAATTCATTTTACAATGTTGAAAATAGCTACAATTCATCATGAGCTCACACTGTGAATAATAACAAACACCGGCTAAGGCTGGTTTCAAAATGGCATTACTGATTGCGTGCACCAAGCCCTTTTAACTCCTCTACAAGTCCTATTCCTACTGCGCTCCAGGTGTTAGTTCAGGTGTGCAGCGAGATAAGTGAGGTTTTAAGACAAAACCTCCTAAAGCTGCCCACCGCCAGCTCCTTCCCTCAAGAAAGCACAGAGCCAATCGGGCACAACAGGCCAATACCGCATCCTATCTCTTTCTTGCAAATTACCCCCATTAACTTCTAACTTTATCAAAAATGGACATGTGCCAAAGACAGACAATTAACATAAGCGCCCCTTCAATCTCATCCACATTCCTGACAGCAGGATAAGATTTCCTGCTAAGTGAGGTTTGGAAACCTTGATAACAAAGCTAACCCATTTTCTAACGAACCACAAGTATTTCATGTCATTCTTCACTCCTTCACAAAATAGGTAAAGGAAACCTCTACTGCTTCTTCCAGTTGAGCGGTGGGCAGCTTTAGGGGGTTTTGTCTTTAGGAGCTGGCGGGGGGCAGCTTTAGGAGGGGAGCTTTATCTCGCTTTTTCCATGGAAAATATAGTTTATTAGAGCTTGTAGTGAACAGATGTTTCTTCTCCCACATGTTCTCAATAATATACACCAACCAAGATCTGTTAAACTGAAGAGTTTGTTCAAAAAAACAAGTTGCAGGTTTGAATGTATTCATTTGTTCTGGCGCCTGGGGAAAACAGGTTTTCTACACTAGCTGTGTCTTGCGTGTAGTAGCGAGAGAGAGTGATTGTGACTCTTGCATGATGATCTTCCATTTCATGCTCTGCACTGGGAAATTTTTCACAGTCATGGTGGATTTTGAACTGGAGTGGGGAAACCTCTCCTGTTTCTTAACCGCTGTCTCGTACAGCTCCTGTTTGTTAGTGGTGCCAGGTGCACAAAATAATAAATAAAGAAATAAACAAACAAATAAATAAATAAATATAAGAATTAACTTTTTTGAATTGGGCTTTTGTGCACCAGGGCTGGAACTAACAATGATATAGGCCTTGATATAGGCCTTCAATTTGGACCACGAATGTCAAAAAATTAGAAGAATGATACAAAAACAAGGACAAAATGCCATTCTGCCTTCTGCCAGCAATCCTATGAGGTTTCTAATAGTATGGTGTTGAACAGAAACATTCTTTGGCCTTTTAAAACTTAAAAAAAAAAAAAAAAAAAAAGACACTTCATATATTTTACCTGACGCTTATAACAGACAATAACACATATTTAAGCTTGTATGTAGCAGTTTTACAATAAACCTTTGAACAAAGAGCCCTGGTATAAAGCTACCGCTGCTGTCTTGTTTCCAACAACTGAGTTGTTAAGACTTCTGCTCATATTCACAGTCAGCAATGTACAGCTTCAACTCTTCTGGGAAGGTTTTCCTCAAGGGTTAGGAGTGTGTTTATGGGAATTTTTCCAGAAGCACATTTGTGAGGTCAAACACTGATGTTGGACGAGAAGGTCTGGCTCCAATTCATCCCTAAGGTGTTCTGTCGGGTTGAGGTCAGGACTCTGTGCAGGCCAGTCAAGTTCTTCCACACCAAACTCCCTCATCCATGTCTTTATGGACCTGCTTTGTGAACTGGTGTGCAGTCATGTTGGAACAGGAAGGGGCCACCCCCAAACTGTTCCCACAAAGTTGGGAGCATGAAATCTCTTGGTGCTGAAGCTTTAAGAGTTCCTTTCACTGGAACTAAGGGGCCGAGTCCAACTCCTGAAAAACAACCCCACACCATGATCCCCCCTCCACCAAACTTTACTGTGCATTGCACTTGGTGATGTATGGCTTGGATACAGCTGCTCGGCCAAGAAAACCCATTCCATGAAGCTCTCTACGCTGTTCTTGAGCTGATCTTAATGTGTAATAATGTATTGTAATTTATTGTATAATGTAATGTAGTTAAATATTTCCCTTGTGGAGTTTCATGACTTTAACCCTTTTTCCCCTAACAAAATGTAACAGTGCAGTAAGAGTGTTACTACAATATCTACATAATTTAAATACAACAAGCCTGATGCTTTTCTCTCTCTCTCTCTCACACACACACACACACACACACACACACACACACACACACACACACACACACACACACTTTCCAAGTCGCTTATCCTTCTGGGTAGCAGGGGGTGTTGGAGCCTATGCCAGCATTCATTGGGCAAAAGGCAGGAAACACCCTGGACAGGTCTCCAGTCTATCACAGGGTACATGATTCTATTAAATAAAAAGAAACTGAACATTACAGACTTCATTAGGATTTCTCTAAAGGTCTAGAAAGCTCTGACCATTCACCACTGAAGAAAGACTTTAAGACAGAGAGAGCCATTAAGAGGAGGACAGGCTGCACTACAAATGAAAAGGTCCATAAAATCCTCCTCTGCTTTCCATTCACACCTACACTGCGGTACTCATAAAAATATGAGCCCAAATGTTCTACACATGCAAGTGTAAATTTCCATTTACAACATGTCCAGTCTTCCCCTGTTGAGCACAAGTGCTTTCACTGATCAGTGAATGGATGTGTTAACAGAGGGAGAAAGTGTGCAAGAAGACACTGAGAGCTGTTGTGTAAGATAAAGGAATGAAAATAGCAGCGTAAAAAATCTATAAAAGGGCAAGATTCACACAGAGCTGTGGTTTCTCTTTTAGCTTTTGTAAATTAATCTCAACAGATCATATAGCCAAAAATGGGTCTAGTGTGTAGCTGGCCAACAGCAAGCTTGGAATAGCTGTGGAATAAGTGGCCTGTTTACAGTAAGAGCCATCAATCAGAGCAAAATGTATATGTTTTCATTACAACAGGACACAATACAAGCTCACAAACTAACTGTGACAAAGACAGTCTTAACGGTAACTCTGCTCCGGTAATGGAATTGTGCTCAGTGATCTTGTTTATAGACAGTGTCGAGTGTTTTGCTGTTGATGGAAAAAGCAACGTCATTTACAGAGAGATGAGGGAGAAGCAGCAAGGACACGACAGATTTGTTAGTCATCCCAAATCAAATCAATAAACAATCAAATACACAATCAGAAATTAAATTAAGCATTGCGCCTGGCTCTGAATCAGAAACTTTCTTGTCCAAATGTATCCAGACTTCAAAGTCAGCCAATTCAGATACTTTAAGGTGAACCTACCAATGATGCAAGCATTCAATTGCTGAAACAGGCTTGCGTAATCTCCATAAAAAAGCCCTGCTAATAGAAAGGAAAGCTCTGAATCAATCTCACATAAGCCTAAGTTCACCATGTCCAATGCCAAGTGCTGGCTAGAGGGGTATATAAAGGCTCCCAGTACTGGGTGGTAGAGTAGTGGGACTGTGGAACATCACTTTTCTGGAGTGATGAAGCTCCTTCCAATACCTCTGGAATGACTTGGAGTCGTGTTTGTGATCCTGAACTAATCAACAACTAACAACATTAGCAGAAAACCTCACTAATGCTCTTGTGAATTATTGCAATCGGGTCCTCACAGTAACGTTCCAACATGTAGTTCAACCTTCCCAGAAGAATAGAGGGTTTATACTGCAGTCAAAAAAGGGGGTGACACTAATAATACCCTTGATTTTGGGTGAGCAGGTGTCTACAAACTTGACACATTGCAGCTAGACAGAAAGTTATTAAACTACAATAGTGACAAGAGGCTGCACATTACAGTGATTTTGTCACACTTGTTTTGAGTTTTGCACATGGGCTATTGCTTTTATAAAATGTGACAAAATCTGATATGATAAAAAGCGTCCAATGTTCTATAAATTATTTAATTACCAGTAATAACACTCAGATTTTAGAACTGGAACTATCAGCTTTATAAGGTGAGCTTTAACAAACACATTTGCATCTTTGCATCAACGTATCACACCTTTTTTGATAACCTTTATAATTACAAATAACTAATTAATTACATTTTCTAACACTAAATGCATTTTACAGTTTTGCAAAGTATCAGAACCTTTTGCACCAGGAAATTAGAGCTGTTCTTTGTTTTCATTGGCCATAAGTGTTAGTTTTTTTGGTACCCGGAGGACCTAATGGTACTCCCGGGTGTTCTCCTCCACCGACTCTTTATTCACCCAGGTAAGGCTTTTGTCACCAAACACTTTCAAATGACCAACAACTGTACCAGAATGCAAAGAAGAAAGGAAAGTTCATGTGTCCAATGCGATTTTTTGAATTATTACGTTGCAAAGAGTTTGTAGTGACACTTTATTTGAACCCTGACATCAGAGGTCATCATGACAATTACATAACAGAAACATGACACAAGAGGTGCATAATAAAATTGTCATTACAACATAATACTGAAAAGTCATTTTGACGTTACATAGTATGTGTCACAATATTTCATTTTTCTGAGGTTTGATAAGTTGGAGCAGACAGGATGCTCACAACGTGCCACAAAAAAAATCTAAAACTATGAATACAATGATTCGTATTCAACAATTCACAATCCGGGCTGCACCAATCCGTTAAAAAGGACTAATCATGCTCTCTTTTTAGAAAGAAATACCAGTTGGTCTGTGTTAAGTCCTGACGTAAATCAGAAAAGCATACTCTAACACAATTTGACAGAAATGATCAAGATAATGATAAATATCATCATTATATCATCAACACTTCCCAGTCCTATATGACAGTTACATTAGTGGACATAATCTATCATGACAGCTCATGACAATGCTGCTGTGATATGGCATTGTAATGTCAAATGTAATGCCGCAGGATTCAAGTAAAATGCTAACAAGTTCACTAAGGTGACATGAATAAAATAGTTGAAAATCATTACACATTACTTAGTTCAAATAGGAATTTAAGCAAACTAAGGGGCTCCTGTCCTAGTTCATGTACATGACTCAAGTGCAGGACATGATACAACTCCCAAGGAATTCGTTCACACCTGTGAGGTGTTCACAAGCTGCCCAGGTGCTAATTTGTTTGCCACAGGTGAACAATTTCACTAAAACCACAAGGTGAGTGTTCCTTAATATTTATAAAATGCTCTCCAACTGCTTCAAAAATTAGTTGATGCTCAGAAGCACCTGGTGGTACTGTTTTGTGTGAGGTACGTGTATAAGGTCCTAATTAATTTAGGTAAAAAAAAAAAAAACAGCTGCCCCCATTTTTTTGATTATGCCATCCAGCTTCTAGCAACAAAGGCCTTTTTGCTTTGGGATAAGATTATTGAAAAGGACGCCTCCAACACACAACAGAAAAAACAAGTCTTTACAACTTCACAGTCTGCTATGTGCTTTGCTTCCATCAGGCAAGCACACATCAAATATGTATGTCTGCACAACGCAAGACTACAGACCTTCTGCAGTAACTAGACTGTGCTTCTTTCTACTCTATCCTAAGATATGTGCACCGCCCCCTAAGCATCAAATTGCCTTTGCATTCGTAGTGGGCGATATGGCCAAAAATTTAGATCATGATAAATTTAAAACGATGGCTTCGCTTGTCACAATGACTTCCACCCTCTGGGGAGACTCCATTTGGACTCGCCCTATTATGCATTCGTTCACCCCTGGCTCTACGCTGGCTTCTCCCTCTGGAGCATCAGCACATGGATGGTCCCATTTTTTATTGTCTCACACCCCCTTTAAGCTCTGCTCACTACTTTCCATACTCATCTGTGACTCATCTAATGGACATTAGCTCACATAGACTTTATATATATATATATATATATATATATATATATACATATACATATACATATATATATATATATATATACACACACACACACACACACACACACACACATATATATATACACACACACACACACACACACACACACACACACACACATATATATACAAACACACACCCCTTTGTTTAATGTTTAATCTTGGACTTTGCAAAGTCTCTGTATTCATCCCTAAGCTCTGAGCCATGGTCTTCTGTGCTTGACTCTTGCTTTGTTGCTGGATGTTTTAATAATAGATTTGTTTGTGATGTTGCCTGCCTGTTTTCTGCCCCCTGTCTGTGATGACTGAGTTTTTGACTGTCCCTAATAAAGCTTCACTGCACACAAAGCGTCCCATTCCGTACATCGGTATACACATTTTCAAATAAAACCATTTTAGATGCTTAAGTAAACTTATTTTTACAGACTGACGGCTGCTTACAATTCCGGAGCGTCCCTTTTCCTTTTACCAACATTTTTACCAACCAAAGTAATCCGAAACAATTTTATCATAAAAACTGTAAAAACAAACCCGAACAATATAAAGATGCATCGGTCAATATGTTGCTTTCTCAGACTAGCCAGTCACACCAGACCCAGCAAATGTTATTTCATGTTTGAATATGTACATGTTCAAAGCTGGGCTTTTTTTTTGCCAGCCTTTCGTTTAATTTTTCCAATCCACCTTAAATGGAGCAGTAGTTAAATTACAGAAGTGCAAAGGCACCAGAATGTAATTGATGCACCATTTAGAGTGGAACAAGCAATCTGAGTAAGAAGCCAGCTTCAGTTTCTCAAGTCATTTGTTTCGTACACTCATAACTCCAACTGTCAGGGACTACAGGAATTTGGAAAATATTACAGTCGTTCACACTTTAAGAACAACTTGCCCCTATTTTCCTCTGCACACGAGGCCTGATGATGGCGTCATCCGACACAGCCGAGAGTCAGGCAGCTTCTTAGATGAAACACAAGCGCAGCAATCGCTCTGGTGTCAGGCTAAGGCTAACCTCAAAAGACAGCCCATTCTTTACGGTTGCTGCCTCAAATACATAATGGATTCCTTTAAATGCAGCAAACCGACAGCAGGATGTGATCGAGGGTTGGCTACATTTTTATTTGAAGCACTCACATATACGGGTTTGCGCTGTTGGTATTTTATGCTGTGGGTGTTTATTTGCAACATGTAATATGGTATAGCAAAACAGTTATGACAAAAGTCATACCTGAGAAAGAATTAAAAATTTAAAATACTGTACCGACTGGTACACTGACCAGTCCTACGTCATGTGGTGCTTAAAATGGTGCAACTGAATTAACCAAGGTTTATATAACAGCATGCTACGTTCATTGGGAGAATGAGGAGAACAACCTGACATTCAGACAGCGCTGGCGGGAACAGAGAGGTTTAGAGTTTAGCCATGCGGAAGAGTGATTCAGAACAGAGAGAGCGAGAGAGCAAGAGAAAGAGAGAGAGAGACACAGAGAGAAGCTAGAAAGAAAAGGAGAATAGAGGCAGCTGAGAACAGAGGAGAAGAGAAGAGAAGAGAAGAGAAGAGAAGAGAAGAGAAGAGAAGAGAAGAGAAGAGAAGAGAAGAGAAGAGGGTTTGGTATACTCACGGCTGCGAGTGTGCAGTCTCGTAGCGCTCAAAGGCATGCGAGAGGTCGTGTTTGTTGTTCATGTAGCAGTGCGTGCACAGGTCGTAGTCAAAACACACCTTGCATTTCCAACGCATTCCCATTATGCCATGCTTCTTACAGCTGTCACAGATGATGTTTGAGTGGCGGACACCTAGAAAGAGAAGCAGGTACACGAAGATGGAAAAAAGCTGAATGCAAAAAAACAACAGCAATTGTGTGAAAAAACGTTGACACTACTGTTGTGCATCTCTGAGCTGACAATTTAATTCAAAGACATTCTTTGTAAATTAAGAACAACTCGATTCAATTCCATAGAATGAACTGTGATTAAATCCAGCACCTCGAGCATCTTAAAAAAGGGCTTATATCATGAAAAACTGAACTTTCTCTACTTTTCTTAATGAAATATTTGAACGCAGTACCATTCACTCACTATATGATCCACATGTGGAAACTAAGCTGCAACAACAGCCTGTTTTGTGTTCACCATTTTTCAGATGTCACAGCAACCAAAATGTCCCACTATGCAGCCTACAGTAGTTTAGCTATACAGATTGAAATTATAAAGAGCCCCCCCTCTCCCAGCATACAGACTACTGCTGAGACAGATAAGCAAAAGCATGCACTAAAGCAAAACCATGAAATATACTTTATTTACAGTTATACAGAAGTGTTTTTCTGATGTGTTCAAAGCTATTTATCCACGTTAACTAATGTAGTATTGCTAGCTACTGCACTTAAAATCATTGATTTAAAATCACCTAGAGTTAAATGATTTAACTGTTAACTTACACTGCCCTCATGCACACTGACAACTACTTCATACTAAGTAGACAGCTCAGTATGTACTAAATAACACAAACTCGGGCGGAACAAAAGGTAAATAGCAGCCACCGTTTCCTGGTATTTGCAGTCAGTGAGGTATCCAGGACTCTCAGAAGGCCTAGTGTGAGGTTTTTTCTCAGGCAACGTGAAAATTGTGAATGTCCCAATAAATGCAAACACTCAAAGAACATCTGTGATTGGCGAAGACGTGGAAAACACACTATGAAACATCCAGTGATTGGTGATTGGTGAAAGGCTATTTTTGCATAATGCATTCTGCTTCTATATCAGCACTGCCAAGACTTACGCTGTGATAAAGTGAAATCAAAATGTTGTTAAAACTGCTGTTTTGAATTGATAACATTCTTCATTTCTTGACTAAGGAGTTGATGCAAGTTTCACAGGTGCTAATTACAAAACTGATTTCAGTTCACAGTTACACCGCAGCCTGGACTGAAGTGGGCCCGATCTCGGTCAACCCCTCAGCTCCAAAATGTGACTACACAAAATTTCCACAATTACAGCTCCAGTATGGGAAAAAAAAGGAAAATGCAACAGATGATCTGGTCTCTGCTCTCCTGTTGAGCTCATGAACAAGGTTTCAAAACTTGGATTCTAACGAATCAAAGAATTGCGTAGATTTACTGTTGACACTTAAAAAGTGGCTAAATCTATAACTGGCCTCATTCTGAAGACACGACCAAGTAAAACGAGTGGACAGGGACTAGTTATTCTCGGACATTTGAGGAGAAGAGGGCTGCTCTCAGTTGTGGCGAGCCCATGAGGCGAAAGGACTGGAAACAGTCAGAGCCCAAACAGTGCTGCATTCACTTAAGGGAGCTGGCTAATGAGCAGAGCTGTTGCCCTTTAGGAACACGCTGCTTCTGAAAACTCAGAGTCTCACTCACTCTTTCTCATGCTCTTTCGCTCCATTAATCTGAAGCATATCATTTGAGGCAGAAGAATGGTGCTTTTAATGAGGCGGAGGAAAGAGGCATCTCCGTTTAGCAATAAGCGTTTTACTTGGGTATAAATACAGATGGGCCCTCTGTGGCTAAACCGCTCAGAGTGAGACAGAGATGGATAAAGAGAGAAATAAATAAGCAGACAGAGACATTGCAGCTAAAGGCTTTAACTGCATCATGCAAGTTAACCTGCTGCTGTGGGCAATCATAACCCACAAGTGCATACACAGTACAGACCTGCACCACTGGAGGGAGCGAGAGACAGCAGGTGTGTTCAGACAGACAGGGATTAACAACAAAGAAAATCATCCAGGCTCCGGGCATAATGAGCGCTAGAGCGATGGCATTTCTTCCGCAGAAGATTGATGAAGATGAACATGGTTCCCAGTCACTTAAACTAGGTGAGAGCCTGTTTCTAAAACCTGCATGATCGGTTCTGTCAAAGGGACCCAAAGCAATTTGTGGTTAATCTATGCTCTTGTTGGGCTCCTAAACGTCTAAACCAAATGTCCCAGAAAGCCTGGACAATTAAATGACAAAGACGATCATCAATAGTGATGCACGGAAAAGTAAATTCTCAGCCAAAAAAGGAAACCAAAATTCAGGACACAGCCTGCCAAAAACCAAAACCGAAAGCTGTCTAAAAGCTGACGTCAAATAAAAATGTTAAGCATAAAATTCAAAACACAACATCGTATAAACTCACTAAAACGATTACAGTAAGTGCCATGGAATCGAAATGTCCTCAACCACAGAGAGAGAACGGTTACTCATCCAATTTTTAATGAAGACGAACGAAGCATCTTAGAATTTTCTGTTCCACCTTCAATGGTGCGGCAGTTACATGGAACATGTACATGCAGTTTTATGTACAAGTAACTGCTGCACTATTTAAGGCAGAACAGAAAATCTGAGTAGGAACTTTTGATGATGTTTGCATCAAAATATCAGCCACCAAAATTTTCCACTAACAACCAATTTTGTCCAAAAATATTCATATCTAGTTATCAGTTGTTTTCCATAACGATAATGTGAACTTGAACCTGAAAATAATCAATATAACATTCTGGTCCTCAATCTAGAATTAGCAGCTAAAATTTAACTTCTGATCCCTGCACCATAAAAAGAACAGCATTAGGCAGCTTGCAAGCCAAAAAAAGTGCTTATAGGCTGAGGTTGAGCAGTAAGTGCTCCCCCTCTGCTTCCCCTACTGACAAAACTTTTTAGTTGTAAAATTACCAAGACTTGAAAGAACAAAATGACTTTTAACAAAGTAGAATATGATAGCATGATGTTATAATTTTGCCAAAAACATGAATTACTTTATTATTGCAGTGTATGTGAGGCTTCTGCACTACGTGTGTGTTTTTTAAACTGTTTTTTTTTCTGGGCGGTCCCAGCAGTAGAAAACACAAGCACAGTGTAATCTTCAAAAGAAGTATGGAATAGTTGAGGCATTTGTTTATATCAACGTGCATGTAAAATATACACATTCACATTTGTACTGGATGGTTATGTGTGCACAAATCATTAGTATCATTGTTATTTTCTACTTTTATTCTTATTATTTGTATTACAGAAGATCCTGGTCATAGTTTTGGTGAGTTAACTGCAAATCAAGCATTTCTTATTAGGTTATTGCACTATTACACTCAAATTTACACACACTATTACCAGACGTGAGTTTGATTGTACAGGCATGCCAAAGATGAATTGATGAATCACAAAATCTGTGTAAAATCTGTGCGCAATCATTTCACGATCAGAAAAATCTTAAGATCAGCCTACGATCCTTTGTTTGGCTTAAACCTACAGGAAGAAGTCATTCAGCTGTTAACAGAGCAAACCAGCAGGACTCTTAGGAGTTCTCCCTGATGAAATTATTGAAAATAAAAATATTCCTATTTTTCTCGACTGTTACTTAACTGTTATAAAGGTGTTGCATATTGAATGTAAAGGCCTAGTAAACTTCTCCTCAAAATGCAGATCTTTTAATGATGTTTTATTTAAACTTATTTCATGTTCTATTTATAATTTCTGTTCTTACAATAATTTATGAAAACTTTCAATACTGAACTTGCTGAACTTGACATTGGACGTCCAATTTCATGAGTCTGTTTCAGTGAAAAACAATTACAAAATCATGGCTTGAAGGTTACGAGTTTGCACTTCTGACGCAAAGTTTTCACTGGTTTTAATAAGCTACACGTAAGAAAAAACTCAAGTGTAAGAAGATTTTATTGTGTGTACTTCAAGGAGGGTTATACTGTCACTGTTCTAGAGGCACTCACCAATCTGTGCGTTGTCATAGAGCAGCAGGTCGTACGCGCCCTGGTAGCCTGTGCGGTAATTTGTGCGCGTGCCGCTGTCCCACTGCACCACCACAGTCTTGTCCGGTGTGGTGGTGCTTCCCTGGCGGCCCACCTCCACCACTGTGCCCACGTGGCCCTCGCCATCATCTTGGTTGCCCCACTTCCAGTCAAAGCCGCGCACCACTCGCATACCCACCTCCATGGCGCCGTGGGCCGGGGGGCTGGCGCTGCCGGCCTCTCCGCTTCGCTTGCGGTGGGACCGCACGAGCGGAGCCGGGTGTGGAGGGGCAGCACCGGCTCCACTGGGGCCGGCCGCACGGGAGCGAGGCGGTGGGAGCGGGAGGGTGCCGAATAGAGGGCTCTCTGGAGACAGGTCAGGGGTGACTAGGGAAAGATGGAGAGAGAACAGACAAACAGTTACAATGCTGAGCTGGAACACTGCAAAGACCCATCAGACAAGAAGTCCATCATGTAGGACTACAGTGATCAGCCAGGCAAAAGCTTTTGGGTCTTATGGCATGTATCGGTGCGGCGAACCCGTGTGGATTCTGCTAGCATCAACACTAGCATTTGTTAGACAGCTAGTAACTGCTAGCTGAAAACTTCTGTTCAGCCACAAAGCATAAATTGGCATTAAGTATTTTCCCTTTCAATTAAGTGGTGCAGCAGTTACACTCTGTTTTGATACAGCAGCTGAATGGCAGCGCTAAAGCTGGGTTTTTATTGATGTCGAACATTTTCAAACCATACACAGGCCTAGTGATTAACCAACAATGTTAATCACTGAAAAAAATGAAAGCCTGTTTAACTAAATTAAATAGCGATCCAAAATGTTCTGCGTTGACATATACAGTGGTGCAAGACTGAATATCAATACACTACAGCGTTTGTTCCCTGGAGCACCCCTGCCGGGTACATTTCAACTAGTCCACTAATGAACAAGCCTTTCCAGAGTCATGGGTGTATTTCAGCAGTAAAATACTAAAATATGCAGGACAGACAACAGTCCAATGCGGAGACTGGGAACCGTCAAATCACTTGTTCCAGAAATTATTTAATGACCCATAAAATGATGTCAGCTCTGTGATGGAGCAAAGTGTAGGCTTAATTAGTTGGTTCACTAAATAATAGTCAAAAATCTGCCCATAAATGTGCTCTTTCCTAGCAACTGTTGTGAACATAACAGAATGGCGGCTATAACCCTTTTCACCATAACGAGAAATTGGAATGCATTCTGTTTTCATGAAAGTATAAAATTTAGAGCGCATTATTAATTAAAATGAGATTTTATTTGCATGAAAGATCACACAGAGGGTCTATCCTTCAACCAAAATTCATTAGGTCGAACACAATTTTCACCAACATTCCCAAGAACACTGTATACACACGACACAGGGAAGAACAAAGGTAGAACATCATGATATGGGGCTGCTTCTCTGCAAATGCCACTGGGTCATTAAAGGAAACACGAACGGAGTGATGTAAGGGACATATCAGAGGATCATTTAATCTCATCAGCCAAGAAACTGAATCTGGGGAGAAGATGAGACATTCAATGACACAAACAACCCAAACATACAACCAATATAACATGCCAGATTTAAAAAAAAGAAAACGTGACAGTGCTTGCACGGCCAAGACAAGCTCCTGACACGAAACTCTGAAAATTAGACTATAATAGACGAGGCCTATAACAGCCTGCGAGGCAGTGATATGCAACAAGTGGTAGGAAGGCCATAACAGACAGTAGAATAATAATATATTACACCATTAACCTAATGAACAGTCCTTGAGTGGTATCTGTAAAGCTAGCTTGTCAGTTTAGCAAGGCAACGTCAGGCTCAGAGCAAGTCCCCACTGTGCTGAACAGTTCATCTGGATTCCGCTCAAGGGCACCTTAAAGTTATCTACTTGGCTTGCTAACTGTCTCCAGCATCACATGACACTCTGAATATGACATTTTGTATTCCCACAGCCACACAGCCTAAATAATACACAAAACTGAAAGCAACTTTGCTTGAACTAATTGAGAAAACAAGAGCGTCATGAGATCTGAAACTAGGCCAGCAAGACTCCTGCAGACAGAAGCAGACGTGATGCTGACAAGCCGACCTTATGACAAATATCAGTCCAGTCCGTTTTCCTTCCAGATCAGCGACCACACTGCTGCACATCCAGTCGAGGAGACTTTCTTTACTGGAAGTAAAATAGTTCTCTGGGTCAGACAGCGCTGACTGACCTAGTAAGCTCATCTTCCATCAGCAAATGCTTCACAAAGCCCATGTCGAAGGTTAGTGACCTGGCCTGAGCACAGATGGAACAGCTGGACAATGTGGCACGCAAACACATTGCCACATATTATATAAATGGATGTACTGAAACAGAGCAGCAACAGGGCCAGGTTATTTTACAGTCTGTGATCCTAAGTGTTTCAACAGACACTATAACTGAAGAGAAGTACACAAGACACTGCAGTCTCAAGACACATGTCTCTCTTGCTCCTCTCTATTCCTTCCCTCTTCAGCTTCTTTGGTTCTTTGAGGCTAAAGACTTCAGCGGCAGAACTGCCCTCGTCGTGGGGAGTTTAAACAGAGCAAACGCTGATTTTATCATCTTGCTACGCCATCGCTGCACTGAGCTGGCTGCCCATATGTGACAGGCCACATCAGCTAACGGCGTGTGTGACCGTATGAAGAACAAAAAGCATGAATCTACTATTATTCAGGGCAGATGGAAAACCGGCACATTCTCTCTAAAAGTCCTCAGTTCTAAACAGCAGGCAGTCCTTTTCTCATCTCGCAGCATCTCATCTCCAACGCACAGACCCTGCAATTACACCATGCCCACACACCCTGTCAAAGATTGTGCGCATGTGTTCATTCATTTAAAGGGAAAACTAAATTTTCTCTGCTTTCCTTGCTTTTTTTAAACAAAACAGTATGTAAACACAAGTCGTGGGTGACCGACTGGTTCACCCTGTAAACTGCTTGAAATTCTTCTTATGGTATGAGCTTTGTCATCCCTGCTACACTATAATGTAACACACATACTGTGCAAAACATGCACAAGTCCCTCATCTAACATGGAAGCTAGTCCAGTGTGTTGTTGAAAGAGCAGACATCAGAATGTAAAGTGTTAAAGGGGGAAAGCAGTGTTAAAAAGCCAGTATACAGCCCTTAGCCTAGCAAAGAGGTGAGTGCACTGCCTATGCCACCACTTGCTCAGCCAGCAGCTTCAGACGATGCCGTGATCTCAAGTCTGGTCCACAGAACAAGCCGAGAGGCTCTATAGCTTCTCATAGCTTCTAAAACCTACAGGGTGATTACCAAACTCCAGAAATGCCTGACGCTTGTAGACGAAAGTTCAAGAATATGAGAAAAAGACTTTAAAACTGGGACCTAAAAGAATATTTAGCACTCTTAGAAAAAGAAAAGCTTATGGTAAATATGGTTCATACTCAAACTGAAGGGACATCCCAGAATATTCTGCCATGATACTTAATGAAACTGTGACATACATTCTTGGCCACACTGCCCACTACTAGTAAACAATTAAAATTTCAACCATTCAATTTCCAGCCCATATGGTCAATTTATGAAAACTAAGCTGCAAAAAGCCAATTCTGAATCTATTATTTTGTAATGCCACAAAAACCAACACTTTCACATACAGCCTATAGCAGTTTAGCCCCGCCCATTCACACAAAAAACACAGAATCAGAACAAATGTCATTTACATAAATCAGTAACAAAAACAGTCTGTTTAATTCTAAGGGATAAAAAGAAACTGGGAAGTTGTCATTTTAAAATGAATGATGACTTTTTTTGGTACCTAAACTCAGACATACACCACAAGCAGACTTAACCTTGCCTTGGTACGTCATACGCTGTTATGAGTTGTTATAGCGGATTTTGTTCAGTAATACAGCAATGTCATGCTATCTTTACTGGCTATCGTCTATGGATATTACAAAAGCCTGTAATGCAAAGTTGTGCTAAGTGTACTCCTCTTAGCCATAATGACAAACTTTATGACATCTGTCATGACAATTATCACCTATGGTAACATGACAGTTACATTACTGAACAAACTCTGACACGACAGCACATGACTGCATTATCCAACATGTGTTTATGCAGCAGGTTTCATGTAAAATATTTTATCATTAAACAAGGAGAAAAATGTCAGTTGCTTGATGCTAGATGTGATGTTTGGCTATATAAAAAAGTTGCCACACACAGGTTACCTTAGCAGGTAACTTAACCAGGTAATAATAATTAAAAAAAAAAACACTAAAATGAACAAACATACTTACAACTAAGATTAATTATGAGCTATAAATATTATTGCCTTTGAGGACAGTACTGAGAAAAAGTACTTTTTCAGAAACACCAACGAGTATTCTAAAACACTAACGGAGTATTCTAAAACACCAACGGAGTATTCTAAAACACCAACGGAGTATTCTAAAACACCAACGGAGTATTCTAAAACACCAACGAGTATTCTAAAACACCAACGAGTATTCCAAAACACCAACGAGTATTCCAAAACACCAACGAGTATTCCAAAACACCAACGGAGTATTCTAAAAGCACCAACGAGTATTCTAAAAGCACCAACGAGTATTCTAAAAGCACCAACGAGTATTCTAAAACACCAACGGAGTATTCTAAAAACACCAACGGGGGATTCTAAAACACCAACGAGTATTCTAAAACACCAACGAGTATTCTAAAAACACCAACGGAGTATTCTAATACACCAACGAGTATTCTAAAAACACCAACGGAGTATTCTAAAACACCAACGGAGTATTCTAAAAGCACCAACGAGTATTCTAAAAGCACCAACGAGTATTCTAAAAACATCAGCGAGTATTCTAAAGCACCAACGAGTATTCTAAAACACCAACAGAGTATTCTAAAAACACCAACGAGTATTCTAAAAACACCAACGAGTATTCTAAAAGCACCAACGAGTATTCTAAAAACATCAGCGAGTATTCTAAAGCACCAACGAGTATTCTAAAACACCAACAGAGTATTCTAAAAACATCAGCGAGTATTCTAAAGCACCAACGAGTATTCTAAAACACCAACAGAGTATTCTAAAAACACCAACGAGTACTCTAAAAACACCAACGAGTATTCTAAAAACACCAACGAGTATTCTAAAAGCACCAACGAGTATTCTAAAAACATCAGCGAGTATTCTAAAAACACCAGCGAGTATTCTAAAAACACCAACGAGTACTCTAAAAACACCAACGAGTATTCTAAAAACACCAACGAGTATTCTAAAAGCACCAACGAGTATTCTAAAAACATCAGCGAGTATTCTAAAAACACCAGCGAGTATTCTAAAAACACCAACGAGTACTCTAAAAACACCAACGAGTATTCTAAAAACACCAACGAGTATTCTAAAAACACCAGCGAGTATTCTAAAAACACCAACGAGTACTCTAAAAACACCAACGAGTATTCTAAAAACACCAACGAGTATTCTAAAAGCACCAACGAGTATTCTAACAACACCAACGAGTATTCTAAAAGCACCAACGAGTATTCTAACAACATCAGCGAGTATTCTAAAAACACCAGCGAGTATTCTAAAAACACCAACGAGTACTCTAAAAACACCAACGAGTATTCTAAAAACACCAACGAGTATTCTAAAAGCACCAACGAGTATTCTAAAAACACCAGCGAGTATTCTAAAAGCACCAACGAGTATTCTAAAAGCACCAACGAGTATTCTAACAACACCAACGAGTATTCTAATTGTAAAATGCTGCTCAGGCGAACCCTACTACTAGGCTAATAAGCCAGCTTCTGTTACATTAGTCACTGGATTAGTCTACATTTGTTTTCGTGTTAAATTCATGAATTGGTCCAGCTCCAAAAGCATATGGGGGATTTACCCAGCAAGGGCAAATGGGACTGGCAGCGTTTCCACTGGGAGTGCGCAGAATTAAGGCTTAGTCTGTTTTTCCTGGATTAATAACTGCAGGAAGCCGTTTGACATTCAGCTCAAAGGCGCATGATACAGTCAGAGTGCAAATCCTCTTGCACCCGGCGATCCCAACTCTAAAATACACCAAAAATAAAGAGTCCTTCAGCTGTGCATATGCCTACAGCAGCCATTCATAAATCTCTGCTGCCCTGAAACGTCTTCACATAAATGCTTTGGTGCTCTGACAGCAATAAATAACTTCATCAGGCGACAGCCCAAACCTTAATCCTTAACCTAACCGCAAAAAAAGCTTTTTTTAAGTTGTCAAATAGAAATCTGCAGAGAAGCTTGACAAGCCAGCAGCGAAACACTGATTCACAAATTCAATTGATGCATCACCCTGAAGTCCTGCCAACTCACCTGAATCATTTTCAGTGAATCACTCGTTTTAGAACTGATCATAAAAAACATGCTATATTTCAGACATGGTTACATCATCGTTTTATTAAGTATTTAATGGCCTGTGTGGCTTTTGCTGTCTTCTGCACTTTACACAATCGCTCTGCGCACTCTCTTTAATTTATGAATGGGTGTCTCTTTGATTGTATACACAAACAGATGTCTGTGTGACATTGTGTATTCATCAGGGGCGAACTGTGACTATAAGAGCTCACCTTTCAATTCGAGACACAAATGTCAAACAAGAAATGAGGGGGAAAAACCCACCTCTGTGATAATGATCATTTTTGACCTAATGCAATTTTAGCAGCTGGCCAGTGCAACTCCAACTGCGATTTGCATGAACACCTTTATTTGGCCGTGCTATAAGCAGACGTTTTACCTTGCAGCAGTTTCACAGTGACTCAGCAGAAAGACCTGGTATGAAGCTCCCGCCACTGTTTTCCGTTTCTAACAAACCAGCGGTTAGGCCATATTCACATTCAATGACATATCTGGGACTAGAAGGCTTAGAGTGACCGTTTTTTTCTTACCAGATTGGTCCCGTTTGTTGGAAATCTAAAGCTCCCGAAGGCCTAGAAGGCCCTGAAGGTTCCTCTCTGGTATGCATGTATGGCATGGATGTCTCTGTGACTGGGTGTATAGCAGTCTGTGATTGCCCAAGTGTAAGATCTCAACTATAAAATAAATGAATGGTCCTAAAATCTGATCTGTTAATGGACTGTAATGCTGCTTGAATGGACTTCTGAGAGTACATCAACAAAGAACCTAGTTTTGTTTAAACTAAGGGGCTGACAAATTATGTTCTAAAACAGAAGCATGCTAAACAGAATAAACTGCTTCCCCGTGATAATTCAGTGTTAGGCCTTGAAGTAAATCATTTACTGAATGATTCACTCTAAACCTGCAACATAAAAAGTAAAGAATATGATATTTGATTGTTTTATAGGCTTCAAATGTTTAGTTATGTCTTCAACAGATTTGTTCTTATTTTATCTCTGATATCTGATCCAGCATTTCTGCTGACACCAGCAATGATAGTGATACTGGCACTGGATCAGTGTCATCTCTATTTAAGGAACATGCAATTTGTCAGAACAGTCAACTGGATTTATCTGTTTAGTGCAGCTTTAAAATTAGAATTCATAACTAGTCCTGGTTCGAATGTAGGGGGTGTACTTTTAATTCAGATACATTCATTTCACTAATTGCTGTGGTCAAAACTGCTATTTAGCTTAATATTCAATTAACACACATTCTGCAATCGTGTTTTATTAACTGGGACCAAAAGCAAATACACCCATCCCTGGATGAAGAAAGTTCTACAGTACATTACAACACCAATGTTAAAATTACAATCTGAAAAAAGAAAAGTAAAGCTACCTCTAGATTTTCAAAGCCAATCTTTCAGCAAAGGCACTGAAAATGCCAATGCTGGATTTGACGCACAGAGATGCTCAGATGGTGCACTGCTGTAGAACTACACTTGGATTTGGGGCAGGTCACTCACAGTCAAGCACACAGAGTAATTCAGCAGAGCTGTAGGATCGAATAGACTTCGAGTAGACTCTCTGCCAAAGGCTTCAGGCATTTTAGGACAGTTTTGCATCTCATGAGCATTGACACACACACACACACACACACACACACACACACACACACACACACACACACACACATACACACACACACACAGCAAATAACAACACAGCTGCAGACAGCTACTCAATGATCAATCACATCATAGTGCCCACTGATAAAGGTTAACTGTAAGGTTATACTAACCATTGTGTCCTTTTTGAAAGGTCATTCATTTTGGCCAAATTTTACTGAAGCTAGGTGTCATAAAACTCAACGGCCAAAGTACAGCTCCTGCCTAGGGCCCAAAACACTCACTGCCTAGTCTAGAACACCTAAAGGCTGATTCTAATTTGATGGTAAACGACTGTCACAAATGCCGCCATGAGCAGACCCCGACACAGCTAACTCACGTGGACTACATCAATTCTAGAAAAAAAAAAAGTCTGACCCTCATTTTCACTGTTAAAGTGACATTTACTGAAACACAAATGTGCCATATAACATTTACGGCCGTTGACATTTGCGTGTGTTTAAAACACTTCAAGCCAGAAGATGTGAAGAAGGTTTTAAAGGCTTTGAACAGCATCGGATTCAAACTGGCGCTATTTCTGTGGACACTCGGCAGAAACAAAAAACCTAAGCTGAGGCAGGCTTGTCTCTAATAACTGAGCCAAATAATATTACAAAATGTTTGTCTCAGCTCAGCAGAGTTAAGTTAAATATTCTGAGGTAAACTTGTTTTTTATTCATATGCTGAGCTCACAGATTCCAGTGCGCGCTTCTTTCTTGTGCTGCAGCTGCAGTCGCACTCGTCTCTCTTCTATTGCTTCCACGCAAACTTAAAAATTATATGGTTTTTGGTCGATTAAGAAACAACAAAATATGAGGACATGCCACTCTACCACATTGAACTGCAATTACGCTGGGGCTAGCTCTTTTTTCTTGGATGGTAAGGATGCCTTTTCTGCTGTGAGTTTGAAGGAGGCGTGTTAGTGAACGGTGGTGGAATGAGTTTGATGGGGTCGTGAGCGAGTTTGAAGGAGGTGTGATAGTGAACGGTGGTGGAATGAGTTTGATGGGGTCGTGAGCGAGTTTGAAGGAGGTGTGATAGTGAACGGTGGTGGAATGAGTTTGATGGGGTCGTGAGCGAGTTTGAAGGAGGTGTGATAGTGAACGGTGGTGGAATGAGTTTGATGGGGTCGTGAGTGAGTTTGAAGGAGGTGTGATAGTGAACGGTGGTGGAATGAGTTTGATGGGGTCGTGAGCGAGTTTGAAGGAGGTGTGATAGTGAACGGTGGTGGAATGAGTTTGATGGGGTCGTGAGCGAGTTTGAAGGAGGTGTGATAGTGAACGGTGGTGGAGAGAGTTTGATGGGGTCGTGAGTGAGTTTGAAGGAGGCGTATTAGTGAACGGTGGTGGAGAGAGTTTGATGGGGTCGTGAGCGAGTTTGAAGGAGGTGTGATAGTGAACGGTGGTGGAGAGAGTTTGATGGGGTCGTGAGTGAGTTTGAAGGAGGCGTATTAGTGAACGGTGGTGGAATGAGTTTGATGGGGTCGTGAGCGAGTTTGAAGGAGGTGTGATAGTGAACGGTGGTGGAGAGAGTTTGATGGGGTCGTGAGTGAGTTTGAAGGAGGCGTATTAGTGAACGGTGGTGGAATGAGTTTGATGGGGTCGTGAGCGAGTTTGAAGGAGGTGTGATAGTGAACGGTGGTGGAATGAGTTTGATGGGGTCGTGAGTGAGTTTGAAGGAGGCGTATTAGTGAACGGTGGTGGAATGAGTTTGATGGGGTCGTGAGCGAGTTTGAAGGAGGTGTGATAGTGAACGGTGGTGGAATGAGTTTGATGGGGTCGTGAGTGAGTTTGAAGGAGGTGTGATAGTGAACGGTGGTGGAATGAGTTTGATGGGGTCGTGAGCGAGTTTGAAGGAGGTGTGATAGTGAACGGTGGTGGAATGAGTTTGATGGGGTCGTGAGCGAGTTTGAAGGAGGTGTGATAGTGAACGGTGGTGGAGAGAGTTTGATGGGGTCGTGAGTGAGTTTGAAGGAGGCGTATTAGTGAACGGTGGTGGAGAGAGTTTGATGGGGTCGTGAGCGAGTTTGAAGGAGGTGTGATAGTGAACGGTGGTGGAGAGAGTTTGATGGGGTCGTGAGTGAGTTTGAAGGAGGCGTATTAGTGAACGGTGGTGGAATGAGTTTGATGGGGTCGTGAGCGAGTTTGAAGGAGGTGTGATAGTGAACGGTGGTGGAGAGAGTTTGATGGGGTCGTGAGTGAGTTTGAAGGAGGCGTATTAGTGAACGGTGGTGGAATGAGTTTGATGGGGTCGTGAGCGAGTTTGAAGGAGGTGTGATAGTGAACGGTGGTGGAGAGAGTTTGATGGGGTCGTGAGTGAGTTTGAAGGAGGCGTATTAGTGAACGGTGGTGGAATGAGTTTGATGGGGTCGTGAGCGAGTTTGAAGGAGGCGTGATAGTGAACGGCGGTGGAGAGAGTTTGATGGGACCGTGAGCGAGTTTGAAGGAGGTGTGATAGTGAACTGTGGTGGAGAGAGTTTGATGGGGTCGTGAGTGAGTTTGAAGGAGGTGTGATAGTGAACGGTGGTGGAGAGAGTTTGATGGGACCGTGAGCGAGTTTGAAGGAGGTGTGATAGTGAACGGCGGTGGAGAGAGTTTGATGGGGTCGTGAGCGAGTTTGAAGGAGGTGTGATAGTGAACTGTGGTGGAGAGAGTTTGAAGGAGCTGAGTGACTGATAGAGACTGAATGAATAGAAGAGTTAGGTATCTGCAGTGGTTCTTGGGACCTGAGTCTTCCCTCTGTTTAAACCAATCCCAAAAAGGTCACCTGTAAGCTCTTTCCTCAGTATCTTCTCTGAAATGCCTTTGATGCCAAAAAACACATTTTTTCAAACCTGTGGCCTGAGACAGCACCAGCTGACCTTAAAACAGCAAAACATGACTGTGCGACTTTAACTAGATGGTAAACAGAATGCCTTCTGGAAGAGACAAATATTTCAAATACAGCGCAATAAGATGAATACCAGTTATTGTGTAAAATAGTACATAGTATGACATTAAATCTGTTTTCTGATGCTTTCATGACAATCTTATGTGCAGCACTTAAAATCTGTAAAATAAACGGTCATAAAAATCACAAGCAGCCCAGTCAATAATGCCAGCCATAGTGCTTAATGTAGAAACCTTTAGCCAACAATGTACGAGATGTGGCCGAGGCAGACATGCTCCACTCGAAAACATTTAAACGGAGACAAGAATAGGAAAAAAAATAAGTGATTACAACCTAAAATTGAGAAAACAAAAAGGGCGATAAGTTGAAAAAAATAGTCAAGTAAATGTAGCAGAGGTTGGTATGACCAAAACAAAATATCTGACAGTCATTTATTATTATTTCTCATTGAATTAAAACAAAAATAGTTATATTACTTAAATAATTTAGAAAATAGTTTGTAGACAGCAAGCCATGCAATGCTAAAGCTAGGCTAAAGCTTCCCCTTAAATGCCATGCATGCACATGACTGAAAGGCAAGTAGAATGCTTCTTTGTCCTAAATGGTTCAAAATATCCAAAAATAAATTATTTATCCCCGTCTAGGCACCTTTCTGTCCAGAGGGAGGGCTGGGAGAAAAGCACACAGCACTTCACAACGAGCCGTACAGCTGATAGTAACAGTAACATGCATGATAGTAACAGAACATGTCTGTCAGGAGCGTGTGAACCACTTGCGTGTGAGCAACTTGCATAGAGAACCAACTATTACTGTGACCCCATAAGTTCAGGTGTTCTCGTGCCAAGTTCACACAAGTTCTCATGTTCTTGTGCCAAATCCTCCCCTGAGCAGAAGAGAAAGTAACTAGAAAGCACCACCGTATTATGTTTTATGGATAAAGGCAGGAGAGCGTTGAGGTTGCTGCACAGTGATAGAGAGGCAATCGTTTAAAGAGAAGCTTTATTATGAGACTTGGTGTCAAGGTTAAAGAACTGTGCCTTCTACACAGACACACACACACACATACACACACACACACACACACACACACATTTCTTTGAACGTTTACAAATGGTTTTGTACTCTAACCTCACTGGTGAGAAATCTTTCAGTATTTTCTTGTCAGGTAACGCTCAGTGTTCTAAACCTTTTCACACAGTACCAGGGTTAGGTATTATACTGGTAATAAGGTACACCTCGGTATTTAAGATAGCATCAAAATTACAATGTCAAATTTCTACTGCATGTCTGAATGGCCATAAAAACACATTACCACCCATTTATATTTTAGAGCAGCTTACTGACTGGTGGTGTGCTCAATGATAGGTGGCACTGAGAGAAAGAGGGGAAAAATAAAATACTCAGCACTGGCTAAGCACTGCAGACACCAGGCAGAACACATTCATTTTCAGCTTTCACCCTACCACTACCCTCCCATCTTCTAAATGGGTATGATGAAGCCTGTGGAATGAAGCCTGAGTGAGATCCCATTCTTAATCCACAGCGTTTAATATGATGTCGGCCCACCCATTGCAGCTATAACAGATTCAACTCTTCTGGGAAGGCTTTCCACAAGGTTTAGGAATGTGTTTATGGGAATTTTTGACCGTTCTTCCAGAAGCGCATTTGTGAGGTCAGACACCGATGTTGGACGAGAAGGCCTGGCTCGCAGTCTCCGCTCTAATTCATCCCAAAGGTGTTCTGTCGGGTTGAGGTCAGGACTCTGTGCAGGCCAGTTGAGTTCTTCCACACCAAACTGGCTCATCCACATCTTTATGGACCTGCTTTGTGCACTGGTGTGCAGCCATGTTGGAACAGGAAGGGGCCATCCCCAAACTGTTCCCACAAAGTTGGGAGCATGAAATTGTCCAAAAGCTCTTGGTGCTGAAGCTTTAAGAGTTCCTTTCACTGGAACTAAGGGGCCGAGCCCAACTCCTGAAAAACAACCCCACACCATGATCCCCCCCTCCACCAAACTTTACACTTGACGCAATGCAGTCAGACAAGTACCGTTCTCCTGGGAACCACCAAACCCAGATTCGTCCATCGGACTCCCAGACGAAGAAGCGTGATTCATTATTCCAGAGAACACGTCTCCACTGCTCTACAGTCCAGTGACGGCGCTTTACACCACTGCACTCCACGCATTGCGCTTGGTGATGCAGCTGCTCGGCCATGGAAACCCATTCCATGAAGCTCTCTACGCTGTTCTTGAGCTGATCTGAAGGCCACATGAAGTTTGGAGGTCTGTAGTGATTGACTCTGCAGAAAGTTGGTGACCTCTGTGCACTATGCCCCTCAGCATCCGCTGACCCTGCTCTGTCATTTTACGTGGCCGACCACTTCGTGGCTGAGTTACTGTCGTTCCCAGTCACTTCTACTTTGTTATAATCCCACTGACAGTTGGCTGTGGAATATTTAGTAGTGAGGAAATTTCACGACTGGACTGCAAAGGTGGCGTCCGATCACGGTACCACGCTGGAATTCACTGAGCTCCTGAGAGCGTTCACTAATGTCTGTAGAAGCAGTCTGCAGGCCTAGGGGCTCGGCTTTATACACCTGTGGCCATGGAAGTGACTGGAACACCTGAATTCAATGATTTGGATGGGGGAGTGAAAACGTTTGGCAATATAGTGTGTAAGAACAATGTGTTTGTCAAGTGCATGTGAGCTATAGTGAAAGATGGTTATGCTTTACACAACCACAACTGCACAGAGAACAAACTTTCAACCTACAAGCAAACTTGCTTGTTCCAAATCCTCCCATATGCACAGAAGAGTAAGCACCTTAAAAGCACCACTGTATTATATTTTATGGACGACAGGGGAAGTGCGGCGGTTGCTACATGGAGATACGAGAGAGGCATTCAGTCAAGGAGAAGCAGTTAAGGGCGTCAACGTTAAAGAACTGTAGCTTCCACACAGATGCGCACACACACAAACATTTCTTTGAATACTGACAAGTGGTTTTACACTCTGTAACCTCACTGGAGGTTGTCAGGAAAGGCCCAGGGCTGCTCTATATCAAGATTTTCACAACATAGTAATGATTCAAGCATAAGGAGAAAACACTACTGCAAAAATATTCTGCAGTCTAATTCTTCAGATATAGACCACATTCTGTACAATCTAGCTACATCTCATGCCTACAATAACGGTGTTATTTATGAAAATACTGCTTATTTCAGCATTTTTAAAAAGAAAGTGTTCATTAAGATGGTAGCAGAAAATGTGCTAAACAGATTATTTTATCTGAGTTGCTTGTATTAATGGGCTGCGTTGCTCCCTGTTCACCTCCTTTATCAACATTACATATTAAAAACTCAGAGGACATATGCAGGTTCACGGATCTTCTCGCAAAGCAAATAAAACAACTAGCCCTGGATGCTTTCACTGTAAAGAAAGAAATAATGCACCACTTCACACGAAGCTACACTGAATGACTGTTTACATCTCAAGACTGAATAACAGACAGCTGCTTTAAAGAAATAAAGCATCAGAGAACATTTCAATTTGAATCTGACTGATTGCCAGATGGAGCAGCGTGATTCGTTACTCTAGAGAGCACTTGACACCACTGAATTCAACGCTTTGCATTGCGCTTAGTGATGTAAGGCTTGGGTGCCCATTTCCATGAAGCTCTCTACGCTGTCCTTGAGCTAATCTGATGGCCACATGAAGTCTGGATATGCCACCATCGACGGTACATAATATCATCAAAAGAATCAGAGAATCTAGAGAAATCTCTATGCAACGGACAAGGCCTAAGGTCAATATTGGACGCTTGTGATCTTTGGGCCTTCAGGAGGCACTGCATTGAAAACAGGCATGATTCTGTACTTGACATCACTGCATGGGCTTAGATACACTTCCAGAAATCACTGTCTGTGAATACAGTTTGCCATGCAATCCACAAATGCAAATTAAAGCTGGATCATGCAAAGAAGAACCCATGTGTCAACACAATCCAGAAACGCCTGGATGCTTCTCTGGGCCAAAGCTCATTTAAAATGGACTGAGGCAAAATAGAAAACTGTTCTGTGGTCAGATGTATCAAAATTTTTAATTCTTTTTGGAAACCTGAGGACTCGAGGAGAGTGACCATCCGGCTTGTTATTAGTGCACAGTGCATCTGTGATGGTTTGGGGTTGCATTAGTGCCTATGGAGTGGGCAGCTTACACATCTAGAAAGACACTATCAATGCTGAAGAGTGATCCAGACAACGTCTCTTTCAGGGAAGGCCTGGCATATTTCAGCAGGACAATGCTAAACCACATACTGCATCCATCACAACAGCACAGCTTCACAAAAGAAGAGTCCACCTGCCTGCAGTCCAGACCTTTCACCAATAGAAAACATTTGGCACCATGAAATGAAAAAGACATCAGACAAGAGTGGGACAAAATTCCTCTCACAAAACTCCAGCATTTTGGTCTCCTCACTTCCTAGATTTTTGCAGACTTTTGTTAAAAGAAGAGGGGATGCTACACAATGGTAGACATGACCCTGTCCCAACTTTGAGAGCCATCAAGTTGTAAATGAGAATGTTTTTGATAAAATCCTAAAATGTCTCACTTTCAACACCTGATATGTGTTCCATGTTCTCCTGTGAATAAAATATGCGCCTATGAGGTTTACAAATCATTGCATTCTGTTTTTATTTACATTTTCCACAGCGTGCAAACTTTGTCGTAACTGGGGTGGTAAATTAATTTATACATAAATAAATAAACAACCTCACTGAATTGTACACAAGAAAAAAAAACACCACCACATCGGTCTACAAGAACAAAGTAAACCTCACACACACACACACACACACACACACACACACACACACACACACACACACACAGGCCGAGGCTGATAAGAAGCTGATGGTGGCTCTGCACTGGCCCATGAGAAGAAGAACAGGAGTGTGTGCTTATCAGAAGAGAGAAATACACTTCAAGGCCAGTTGAGCCTGAACCCACAACCAGTGCATGAGAATCGGCAACAGATGTCACCTGCCAAAATAAAAAAAACATGGTTCCACTGCGCTGATCACCACCACATCTGACAGAAATGTTTAACCAAAGCTTTATCATACCAATGTGGATGAAGGATGTTAATGATTGTAAGAGTAAATTCAGATATTGTAAATAAATTCTGAAGAGTAAATTGCACGACATCTCAAATTAAAATGTATGCAGATAAGCTAAGCAGCAGTATGCCTGCACTGTGTGTGTAATAAAAAAGGAGTTCATTAGGCAACAGAGCTGCTCGATTACCCTCCTTCAGTAAAATGTTCCATCCATTCTTCATGCGTCTTTTCACCAAATGAATTCCAAAGCTAAGAAAGCCTCCTCTCTTTTCTGTCCCTATTCTGAACGGTAAGCTTGTTTTTTTAAACTGGTAAGTGGTGCTATGTTTAGGTTGATCCCGAGGCGTTTAGCTATTAGGCTGGTGCTGAAATGCCAACTTGTTTACTCCAAGCAATGATGGCATACAACTGTACTCTTACAGCACTGTACAACCACAGCCGGCACTGCAGAGCTGTGCTGAGATGCTATATGGTTACAGAACACAGTTCACCAGACAAGACATAACAATGTTATTAGCAATCACGAAAGTCTCTGTTTAAGACTGACATCAGAGCGAATAACACTGTGCTGTAATTCTTAATTTAGACACTGTATTCATGAGGGAATGTCAAGCAGACTTTAAAACAATGGCAAAAGACATTTCCCTTCAGATTCGGGGGAAAAGAAAACCGGGTTTAGAAGCTGTTTTTCATGTCATAAGAAACTAGAGAGAAACTACAGTTTTTGAGCACCTAAGAACACCATTTAAAACCCTTTTTGTTGGTAATAGGCATGTTTTGCTTGTAAAAACACTTTATTATTCAAATGCATGGAAAAAAAATACATTACGTAAATCACTGTTGCCTGAACAAAACCTTGTATCTTCAAAACAGCAACTTTACAGGAGAAGGAAAAAACATACTTTACTTTTAAGTCAATGGAACCAGAATTTTTTTCCAAATAATTTTGGGCCATCTCTTCTTTACACAGAATGTAAAAGGCCAACAGGCATTTTAAAATGATGTCAAAAACAAAAAAAAATGACAAAAATGGAAATTTTGTTCCAAGAGCAGTGAAATACAGTTTTAAAAAAGTAGCTGATGTATTATGAGCTAGAAGATCAAAGCTGGGCGTGGGCTGTTTTACATACAGCATTGAGATTGGTTTGTTTTCTAATGAGTGATTTATTTGTTTATCTTTGTGTAGTAGATTTGTACATTTTGAGCACCTGCAGGCCCTTTCTCTCCTGCACTCTCTGGCGAACATGCCCAGTAGTTGTATTTGTGCATTCAGAATAGCGCTGGAGTTTAAGAGAAGCTAGGAATTAAGCTCAGCAGATGGGAATGATGTGCTGTGTTGGGGGAGCGAAGAGGCTTTGTTGCTTTTTCCAAGTTGTTAAATATCAAGATGGTGTAGATGCTTTTAAACATTCAAACCTTTGACTACATTCATTCAGGTTTGTAGAACATTTAACATGAACATTTAAGGCCATGAAAATTCCTAAGCCTAACACATCTTCATCCATCTAGACACATTTTACTCTACACCCGATGACAAAGAACAGCTCACGAAATAGGATCTGAAGGTTTGGAGACACAGGTTTGGAACAAAAGGTAGACCTACTGAAATAAATACACAAACAAGCATTTCTTCCATGCTACTACTATGATAGTATTGCAAGGCTTTGAAATCACAATTCAACTGCTTTGTTTTACAATTATTCACGCAATAAAACACAATATTAAAATCATATTAAAGACCTGATAATAAAGACCCGCAAAGACCTAAACCTACTTCTTTAAACGGCTCCAGCAAATTCTATCCTGAATGACATTAAGCTTGTGGGTAGACCTCAAACAGACACCAACCCAGAAAGCAGATACCCAAATAAAATAATGTCTCTCAAATAAGATATGCTAGATATCTGAAACACACCGATGTTCAGATGAAAACCAGATGCTTCCTCTCTACTCTGGATCTAGCTTTGACACTAAACTGAAAGCAACGATTATGTTAAAATCTTGTGAAAGCACTAATAAAAAATTAAATCTTAAGTTTATAACTGATCTAGCATATTTTATGAAACGCAGCCTGAGGCAAAGCCAATAATTCACATCTAACTTCCAACTGTTTAGCACGTCAAAGCCTTTAGGAAAAGATTCTGTTCACTAATAATCAAAATAAGTACAATCATTTTCCAGATTCTATGACAGGAGCAATCCAAGCGACTTTCAGAAACACCTAAAAGAAATTCACTGTACATCATCTCAAAAGACTATACTAGGTTTTGTCACCAATATATGTGCAAAGGCCAGAGACCACCTTTTCATTTACTTCAACTATCAGTGAAAATGGACAGCAAATACAAGTTAATCATTTAGGAGATACTGGTGAGCAGATTATATGTAACACATCAAAGAAAATCAAAGAAAAATGAGAAAGCAAAAAACAGAGTACAAACAATTAATTTTAAAAGATACAGAGGGAATGGGACCCAGAACAACCATGTAAGACCTGGTAGATCTCCAGGTTAGTTTTCATCTTTGAGAGAGCGCTCTTGCTTCAGATCTGAAGAAAAAAAAATCCACAGTTGATTCTGTCCATCCTTCGACTGTGAGAAGACAACTCAACACTATGAGTCTGAAATGTTAATGTCAGAAAAGAATAAAGGGAATTTTCAATACAAACGAAGAAGCTGCTGGTGTTCCCAACATCAAAATCACTGAATATTTGGGATTAGCAGCAGAAGCAGAAGGATAGCAGCAAGAGTGAAAGGGAAGGTTTACAAGACAGTAGTGCGTCCTGCTATGATGTCTGGTTTGGAGACTGTGGCTCTGTCTAAAAGACAGGAGGCTGAGCTGGAGGTGGCCGAGATGAAGATGCTGAGATTTTCGTTGGGAGTGACAAGGTTAGAAAGGAGCAGATCAGAGGGACAGTGAAGGTGGAGCAGTTTAGAGATAAAGCCAGAGAGGCCAGGTTGAGATGGTTTGGACATGTGTTGAGGAGGAATAGTGGATATATTGGGCAAAGAATGTTGGAGATGGAGCTGCCGGGCAGAAGGAGAAGAGGTAGACCTCAGAGAAGGTTTATGGATGTAGTGAAGGTGGACATGGACATGATTGGTGTGAAAGTAGAGGAGGCAGTGGATAGGGCAAGATGGAGGCAGATGATCCGCTGTGGCGACCTCTAAAGGCAGCAGCCGAAAGAAGAAGAAAAGCAGAAAATACAACCGACTTCTGAGATTGAACTTTGTAAGCAAGTCTCCCAAAAAGAATGGAAGATAAAGACGACAGACTAACACAATATATTATGTAATAAAGGCAAAGTGTGAACACCTGATTATTTAAAAATGCTTATTATGTTTTACTTTATTATGTATTACAGTATATTTAGCTGTTAAGGCTTCTGTGTAATTATTTTGGTCACTGACTTTTGCTTGGTACTGTAGTTACATAACAACTTTATTACTGCAAAACTACAGTCAACAGTGAAATAACCTGAACGCTTGCAGCAGATACTTCAATACTACTACATGCAACCAGAGGTACACACACTCTCTGTGCCCTCATTGCACCCGTCTTGAGCATGCCACCTGCTAGCACGCGTTAGCCAGTGCCAGTTTATCCAGGCTTGCTCAGACAAGAGGGATAAGCCACGTGGCATGGTAGAACAGATGGAGGAGCTCAATACAGTAGGCACGCTGAGGAGGCCACTCAAACGTCACTTCCTCGCCACGTTTTAATCAGGAACCTGCTTACAGAGGCACGTTTAAAAGAGAGCATGAACAACACTGACATGCTCCCACAACAAGCCTGCAACACAGGGAAAGCCAAGTGCTTACTGCAGTGCTGGAACAAGCCGGATCTGGACCTGCCAGTTTCCAGATAGGACCAAGCACCTACCTATTATCTGTCGGTGCCATATCTTGTTCACCTAATGAATTAATTTCTGTGATGAGCTGTAAAAAGATTTTGCATCTCATTTGACTACAAAGTACCCAGCAATGAAATTTTCATTGGATCACAAGTCACATCATACCAGGCCATGTACATGGCAATTTAACTCTAGCGCAAAAAAGCCAATCAAATCATATCAATGAACTTAAACAGGGACAGAGGCCTGAAGCCAAACAGGTCAGAGCGAGCCTCATTTCTAATAACGGCAGCAGCGACGTCAGAATACAGTAATGCCAGCTTACTAAGCTTCGGACCACTAAGGGGCATGTCTACTACACCTTTTTAATGCACACCTTTCAATATGCATTCCCGTGACTTCACCCTTCCCCACTACCCTGTCAGACCTGTAACCACTCAGCGTTCCGAAATCGGGTACACTAATTGTTTGGGGGGAAAATCTGATTTACCCAATTTCCCAATTTTCAAAATTTTGCTTCTTTACGACTAGAGCGGTAAGCCTAGCATTGTTGGCAAACACTAGAACTCAATAGTCACCCAAACAGTACAAACGGTTTCTGTAAAAATAAATAAAAATACGTCCCCAAAACTTCTCACAATCTGTTCAAACCGGATACAGACCTTCGTCAAGGCCGTGCAGATAAGTTGTAGATACCGTCAGTGCTTAAAGTGCCAATAAAAACTGAATATTCCTCAATTATTTAGAATAAAACATTCTGATGTTGCATGTAAGCAAAGTTAAAGTTTCAAAACGCGAAGGTTATTTAAAAGAACGCATACAAACAGGATGTTTCTATATAAAAAGTTAGTGACGTTGGTTAAAATGAACTAATAAAATTAATGCATGCGCAATGTTATTGAATGTTAAAAATATACCGCATATACTTTTGATAGTATTTTATAAATATGGCTCTATTGGTCCCACTTTGTGTTCCAAAACATGAAACCTCAGAACAGTGAAAGACCGTACTGCTTACTGTATATTGTGATTTATATTTTTGTCGTGTTGCCCACCCCTACAACAGACTACAGAACAATGCCCCTCATAGCGTTACTGACCGAGACTTGGAACAGCATAATTCAGTCCAGAATACAATTTCCTTGTGCGAATTTCCTGAGCGCTCAAGTAGTTCAACAGAGCTCTGCTGACAAAAGTGGGCATGACAGCGCTAACTAACCAAGGCTTCTGAAACAGGAACTGCTCACATCCGCTTCCTCTGGGTCACTTATCTGAGTGTGGTCTGGCCCATGAAAGCACATTTCAGACAAGTTCCTGACTTTCTGACAGTTTCAGAGATTATACTCGCTGAAGGCCAAGAAGGGAGCCGAGTTGAGTGAAAAAACACTGACGCTCTCTAGAACAATGTGTGACCTATTAGCCAAGTTACTACAAAGGCATACTTATCAGATAAAGCCCTTGACATAGCAGAGTGCTCGCCCTTGTAGATATTCAGAGAAAGAATTTATATTATACAGCTACATATAAACACACCACATAAATAATAATAACTACAATCTACAAACTTGAAAAACACCAATCACAGGCCTAAGCACATGTCAGAGGCGTGCTGATGTAAATAAGGCAGAAAACTTTAAGGCAGAAAAACCTGCTGCAATTTATTTGAGCGAGAGCCACAAAATGAAAGGATGTTTCAAGTCGGAGTGCCTTCTCAGTTCTCAGAAGAGTCAAACAAAATGCTGCGTCATCTTACAGCTTCATACTTCCGACAGAACTGGCAGAGTAAACGCTAGAACTGGCTTTTGTCAGACACATATGGTGACCCAGGGTTTACAGAGGGAAAGGAGAGTGAGCAGAAATCAATACTGATCCAGGATAAACAACACACCAAGGGGATTACATCAACTCGCCAGAACTGTCTGAAACACTGAAGGAAGGCTTGCTTCCGCCGCCTCGCTAAAGATATGGCAGATTGCATCTTCATGAAAAGCAGGCAAACCGCAATTCTGAGGAAAACAGAACGAAAACATCTTCAAGTAAAATGATCAGGAGGGACTGTTTTATCAAAAATTACATGATCTAAACAAACGTAATGGAATGACTCCGAACAGTTCTTCTGAAGTTCTTCACCGGCAGGAAGGGCAACCACAAAAGCTGGGACAGTAGACTAAATTGTCTGAGATAACACTTAACAGTAACAACAAATTAGGGCTCCTGGTTGCTGTTTTTAGAAAAACAGTGGAGATTTCCATTACACAAAATGACATATGACGGCATGATACAAATACTAGTTAGTTTTGCTCTTCAGTCACTAATTAACGGACAAAGCGTTCAATATTCAGGCTTGACATATGGCCTAGTTACAAAATTCAGTGCTTAAGCTCTGAATTCATTTTAGACAGACTAACCTCTTCATTAAAGCTCAAAACACTGGAACATTTCTGGACTATTTCATCAATGTGCCAACAGCCCAGCCACGCTTTAAGTCTGTATTCCTTTATACAACTATACTGACCGCTAGAGCAATGCGTACAAAAATGTTGTTAACTTGCAAGAAATAAATAAATAAACTTACAACTCATGAACTTCAAGCCACTTCTGAGCATCTTCAGTGGTTTAATTTCCAGTGAGACATTTAACTTATGGCTCTCCTCTCTTTTACAACCTGCTCACTCTCTCAGCAGTTTCCCAGGAAACACTGGCTCTTGAAATCTGCCAACATGTTAAGCTGTCCAGAACTGTTTGTTTTTTAGATGAACTTTGCTCTCTGTTTGAGAACTCGACGTTTTGGTCTTTCTGACTGAATCGTACTACACGACAGCAGTGCAGCTAAGACAAACAGGACGTTCAAAGATTCACTGCCCCACAAAAGCAACAAAAGCATCTTTTTTATAAACCAGCAGAAAACAAGATCACGCAACAGTGCATGATAATAGGACAGGTGAGCTACTGTATACTAATGAAGAGGAATACAACCTCTGGCATTAATAATTAATATTCTTCTCGACTGAAAAAACACAGGCCTGAAAATTTGCAACAGGATAATCACATCAGTGAAATAAAGCTTAAAAAGTGGGCTAAATTATAATATCACAATGCCTGAAGGCCCTTTCACAATACATCACAATATTTTGTGTTTTTTCAGTGGTTTGATCAGGTGAAACATAAAAAAGCACACGTTTATAAATACAATCAAAAACTCTTTATTTAGCATTTCACTTCCTGCGCTGCACCAAATCCAATTAAACAGGACTAAAACACGCAGCCAACGTTCTTATAGGAAAGTCTATTCACTCGGGCAGCTATTTCAAGCCATACAAGACCAGGCTCCTATCTCTTTGAACGGGGAGAGACTCAATACTCGAAACTGAAGGTCCAAATACAGTCAAACCATTTTAGAAGGAAAATCTGACAAAAACCTCAAATAGCTTGTAACGTCTGGCTCAACGACACACTTCCCTGCTAGCAGCACAACACTGTCGACCCTCTACCACTTGAGGCGTAACCAGCAAGCTGGCTTTTCTGGATTTTCTTGTGATTTTCTCTGTAACAGATGGCATGTTGAGTTTTACAACAGTTTCCATTTATATTTCACCCAGTGACCGGTCTCCTCATTTATACCGTCTCTGACGCACCTAGTCAGTGTTCTTTACGTACTGACGATCTCGACAATAAGCCCAGAAAAGCAAATCATGTTTATCATAGTAACAATAAAACACTGTCATATCGACCACCCCTTCCGATACACACCGACCAGCCACTTCTTGAACTACACCTTCTTGTTTTACACTCATTGTCTGATCAGATCCATTCTCCACATGTGCCTACTGCAGCTCTTAGACTGAAGTCCATCTCTGCATACCTTGTTATCCTCTCTTTCACCCTGTTCTTCAATGACCAAGACCACCACAGAGCAGGTATTATTTGGGTGGTGGATCATCACCATTATTGGTGTGTTAGTGTGTGTTGCGCTGGTACAAGTGGATCAGACACAGCTATGTAAATACATTTAACAATGAATATGCCAATCAGCGTACTTACAGCATTGACTAGCATTAGTAGCCCTAATAAAGACTGCAGCAGGACTCTCACTACTGCCCAATTTGCAAAGTCAGTTGGACACTGAAAGTAGAAAGTGAAAAGTGAAAGGCAAAGGGGAAATGGTGCAGTGGGGGATTCCACCTCTGTTTTAAAATTTCTCAATAATTCTACTGAAGTGCAAACATCACAGCGGTCCGTCACAGTTTAACGTGGTTTAACGTGAAATGGTGCATTACCGGCTTGAACTTCTTTAAAGTGCCGGTGTTGGGAAACACTGGGACTATACCGCCTTAAAAACACCCCACATGGACCTCTCTGCTGTTAAAGAATTAAAATAAAACATCTTTAAGGCCAAAATCTTTGTTAAATGACGTCCTAGGTAACGTATTCAGAACCATTGCTTGGAGATACGACATGCCTCAGATGTCTGGTTGTCGGCGGCACTACTGTGAACAATTCTGACACTGTGAGGTTTCTCCACAGCAGAGCATTTCATATCAAATCACTAGAACGACTTTGTTCACATCTTGATCTAAGCACAAAACAGTGGAATCCCCCTTTAAGAACTGACAGACTGATTTTCTCTCCAACTTCTCCTTTGGCTGGAAGTCACTTAGACACAAACAAATCTTTTGCAACAAATGACTGCATTTCTTTCCATATCTCTGATCTGTCGTTGGTCATTTCACCGAGGAGTGTTAAAAACATGCATAATAAAAATGGAAAACAAATGCCAGTAATTGAAATGTGACCTTCTCTAAAAACACCATATAAAAGTTGTAATGAGCTGACCAAAATATTTATTAAAATGAGCACTGTGCAACAAAGTGCGCCCTGGTTTCTCTTGGTAACTGCAAGCCTCATCGCCAGCACCTTTTTTCTGAACTTAAAAATATTTGATTTACTGAATGTTACACAAACGTTGTCCCACTATATTAGACAAAAAGGCCTTTAGCTCTGTCCAGGGCCATTAACCTGACAGAGCTGAATGAGTAGTTGCTGATGGTGTAAGTTCACAGCGTTTAATCCTAAAGTACTATCGTGGATGAGGGTCCAGTCTGTTTCTTCAGTAATTCAATTTGTTTATTAGATTGTATGATGGGAGAAAAGAGGCTCTGTGAATCTAAGTTTCCATCAGCTGTTCAGTACTTTTCAGCAAATGCTGTGTTTCTGGGTTTCACACACACATCATGGCAAGTTTCGCAACTAGGTACAACGTAGTCTCGATGAGCCACAGCAGTCTCAATGAGCCACGCTCTCGAGAGCAGTTACCACGCTTGGATTCCACACAATTTCCTGTCTGCACCAACACAAGAAATGCAGTTAAATCATAATCGTTCTACCAGGCCTAAATGTTAGCTTACAATGAATCTCCATTTAAACTGCAATTAACAACCGTCTTTTTTATTATATGCAACAAATAAAGGCCAAACCGGCTCATTAGATCTATCACTTCATAGCTGTCAATACTTGAGTTGCTCCCAAACGAAGACAGAACCAGCTTGAGCTCATAAGAGCAAACCAGGGCTGTCACGATCACGAAATTTTAGCTGACGATAGATTTTTAGATGTCAAGTAAGTAAACTGTACTGTTGAACCAAAACTGCATACACTGTTGTGCAGAAGCACTCAGATGTCTGCATTTACAGAGAATCACGCATGGAGTCGAGCAAAGCTACTTAAAAAAATACAAGCAAGAAGACACTGAAACATAAATTATGCCTGGATACATATAAATGTATAAATAAAACTACATGGCCAATAAACACAAACACACGCACCCTGCGCTGCCTTTTAAAGAATGCGGTTATGAGCACCAAGTTTTTGGCTTTTTGTTTTTAGAAGCTTCATGACGTCTCAAGATGCATTTTGTTGTTGTCCAAAAAAAAAAAACGTTATCCAGATTTAAGCGGAGTGCAGTCAGCGTACACAACTGCAGTCATCTCAACCATATGTGATCATCTCAAACAACTGTGATTAGGCTGTTACATAACGGGCCTAAAACAAGCATTACACATTTCTATCTTCTAAAGGTGGTACAGCGACTAGCCAGACGTTAGAATGCGTCGCAATAAACGCACTTGCTGCCTTCCATCACACAACTGACATTTTTGTTGTTGGAAGTAAATAATAACAGCGATGCTAAAATAACAGCAATCAGACGATCACGCGATACGTGTGACAGACCTACACTCAACAGCTAAACTCTGTGAGGCCGTTCAGGCTTCAAACATTGTTATGCGAAGACGATCAAAACGGAGTAGTACTGTTACACTAATAGACGCTGAAAAGGAATTCGCCAGGCCAACACAATTACCACCTGCATCCCGGTTTATCTACAGCTCCGCGCTGCTCTACAGGTCAGAGTAGGACAGGCTCGTAGGCGGCAGGACTTCACGGCCCAACATCATCCCCTTTACGGATAATCAGGACTTATCTTCTCATCATATTCATAATGAGATCCACCGTGAAAACTGTGACGACAATACAGTCATGAGACTGCTGTGGAAAATTTCTTGGAAGAAGCTTTTGCTTTTATGTGCTTTACATTAAACCTTTGTAAAGATCAGACAGACCCATTAAAATACTATGATACAGACATTCCTTAAGGATCCCACTTTGCTAACAGCCAGAAAACAATAAAGTCTTTTAAGAAAAAATATAAACTCACGTAAACAACAAAACAGACTAACAGCCACAATGCAAGCTAATGTTTACAGACAATCGCATCACAACAAGCATTATTATACCTCAGTCCTCCTGACTCTGCACAGCCTTTCAGGCTGTATTTGCGTAAGTGTGTGCAAAGGCTACAATCGCTATGACAGTTGGCTGAGTTACCTGTTGGTGTGTGCGTATACAGACGTGCAGCAAAGGGCTGTGTGTGAGACGGCACACAGAGCAGTGGAGAGAAAAAAAAAAAAAGCACAAAGACTTCAGGTCCGCCTCTGAGACGAATGAGAGTACAAGCCACAGTCACCCCTACGCTGCCTGGACGATGCAAACAAAAGCCCTTAAACACTGAGAACAGAGAAAAGGGAAAAGGAAGACGACTCAGAGCGCCGTGTTTGCCATCCCAGGCCACACTGGAGCTGAGGCACGGGGCAGGGCGGGGTGTCGTCTCCGTGGATAACGCTGACGAGCCAATCACAGTGTTCCAGAGAAGGCGCTTTATGGGCAGCCAGTGTGCTGCTGGAGGATGCGGCCAGCGTTTAGTCCTTTGTGTGCCTTATCAGCAGGGATTAGTCAGGAGGGGAGAGGGAAAGGTGATGGCCTCTACACCCACTGCTCTGCCATTCACAGTGCTGTGTCCTGTACTGGCAAACCCCTGTCTCACACACACCCACACACAGTTGTGTAGACACACGATATTTTACTATTTTTAAACAGCATCAAAAATTGTGCCATGTAATCGACTGCTTAATTACAGAAAGATCAATGATTGAAATTTACTGTCTCAATGCATCAGCAATAATTATTTAGCAGTTTGCATGATGATTATGCATATTTTCAATTTTCCTACCGTGCTCTGTTACTGTAAGAAACAGGGCACCGTCTTTTTAGAAGTCTTCTTTCAAAATGAATACACACACACACACACACACACACACATACATATATACACATTCATACACACACACACACACACACACACACACACACACACACACATACATATATACACATTCATACACACACACACACACACACTATATATATATATATATATATATATATATATATATATATATATACACACAAATGACAAAATTCAATGGAAGGAATGGTCTCTGATGGCTCTGATGCACCATAAAGGGCAACTGGCATTTTCAATTTATGCCAAAAAATGAAAAAAAGGGAGCTACAAGATTTTGTCCCAACAGGACCGATAAACATACACACACACACAGCCACACACACAGCCACGTTTTATGCTTTTGTGTAATTACCTGTTAAATGCAGATAATAAACAGTTATTGTGTATTAAAACATGCAGACGTGAGGTCGCCACAGGATGCGTCAAAGGATTTTCACTTAGAAAATCAACAAAACATGTCACTGGGGTGCCCAAATTTAGCATGTAACTGTTCATTGTGTGGTGTGGAAGCAAGAACTACTTCTTTACTTTGGTTCAATTTGTGACCACTCCACCTGACCTGGGTCAGCACCAAAGAATTTAACAGTGGTCTACCAAAAACCGTGAGGCTCGATGTGCTTCAAAGCGAACCCTAATACAGTTCGCTGCTGGTGTCAATGCATTTTTTTTTTTTTTACAAAGTTCTGCACCAAAAGAGGAGTTTAACATCACAGCATGCTTTCGCTTCCCTCCAGCAGCACATAAGCGCTGTCCTGTCTGTTTAATCTGCCCGTTTTAACGTCTAACACTTTGTGTTCATATCGTTCCTACAGCATTAGCAGCCGTCGACGGCAGTCGAGCAACAAAATAACAGCACAGATAACTGTTTGATTTTTGCACATGGATCACGTGAAGCTTTTGGTTGAGAATAAACATACAGAATGATGATAATAATAATAATAAAGATCATAAAAAACAGCTATCAGATAAGGCTTAATATTACTGCTTTGATTGCAATACACAGAAACATAACATCTTCATTTTCTGTTTTTCTATTTTCATGGCGGCAAAAAAACGGAGAGAGAGAGAAAGGTTGTTAAGTAACTTCATTTGATCATTCATCATATTCAGATGTTCTTACCCAGAGCAACTTACAATTTGATCATTGTACACAGGTAGGCGAAGGCGGTGTTAGGAGTCTTGCCCAAGGACTCTTATTGATATACTGTAGAGTACTTGCCCAGGCAGGGGAACTGAACTCCAGTCTGCAGCGTAGAAAGCAGAGGTGTTACACACTACACTAACCAACCACAAACGTCCTGTCAGTTCTCTCTCAGCTATGTACTGAACAGCTTTACCCACCCCCACGGCTTTTCCCGTTCAACTTATTGTACTTCACGTTAAGTTTAGCTTGAGTGCATGTAAGTGAAATAAATACCAATGAGCTTTGGAATTTCAGCTTCCTTCAGTCTGACGCCCTGGAGTAAAACAACCAAACTAAAGTGACTGTGTATTAGTCTAGTGCTGTTGGCTCTAGACCTGGAACTGTTAATAGGATAGCAGGAAAAATCTGTACATATATTATTCTACTTACAATTACTATAAAACAGTGAGCTGTTATGGTGCCTTAAAAAGCCATTAGGCTATGTTTCCTGGTGGTTTACATGTGCTAGATTATTGAAATTATGAAAATCTATTACTACATGGTTTTCCAAAGGCACATATAGCTGAATTGTATAGTGACTCCTACATAACAACATGATTTTAGCCTTTATAAACAATATGTAAAGCAAGCGGGTTGGTGTGAAAGTAGAGGAGGCAGTGGATAGGGCAAGATGGAGGCAGATGATCCGCTGTGGTGACCCCTAAAGGGAGCAGCCGAAAGAAGAAGAAGAAGAAGATGTAAAGCAAGCGGGCATGTCTTTGGAAACTGCTCACAGCTTCAAGTTTCTCCAGCAGGGCTATTAGTACGAAAGTCACCATGCATCTACACCAGAAGAAGCTAAAGAATGCACATTTACATTAACATCTATTACAACGGGTCACTAGAAAAACCCTGATAATTATTTTTAGATATCGCCCTGGTCTACTGTACGTCACAGTGTACTAAATGACTAGGATAGACATAATGCAACGACTGAATTAAGGTGATATTTTTTCACAGTTGTCTTGCAAAGAGCATGAGGAACTACATTCAATTCCTCGAGTAACTGTTAAAATAACACACTACTGATGAACAGCGATAGCCCTAGTCTGTACATGTGAGTACGCGCGTGAGTGCGTCTGTATTTGTTTGACGAGTTGAGAATGTGTCATACTAAATAAGGGAAGACTGAGGGACGGGCACACGGACAACCCGAGTGGCTAATGAGGAATATAAAAAAGAGGAATAGCCTGTGTCCGTCCACAGCCATGGAACAGCTGTGGGAGGTGTGGACGGCAACTGCATTTCATTCTGTAAGGCACAAACGTGCACACACTTACACTCAATTACACTGAACTAGAGATGTTACAAATACAATACTCGGTATCAGTATCAGGCCAATATTGGCATAAAATGGAGCAACCAGAAAAGCCTGGTTCCACTGACTCGCACCTTGTTTCGCCAAAATTGTCAATTTACCGGAAAAGGAAAAAAAAAAAAAAAAAAAAAAAAAAAAAAAAAAAAAAAAAAAAAAAACATACTTTACTTTTAATTTAAGTCATTCTAGGTCATTTCTTTTGGCCCACTTATCATGAAATTTACATACAATGTAAAGGACAGGAGGCCTTTTCAAACTATGTCAAAAAAAATGAAAACGATTTGTTATTGACGTGTTTCATGCAACTAGCGAGACACTAGTACACATGAAGATGTCTGAACCTTTACGGATGATGCGATATCCTTCATTACCATCAAGTATATTGTGTATCGAACAAAAATGTGCGGCAGGCAGATATGACACCAACAAGAACACTAAAAACACTGCCAGGTCTCAGCTCAGCGCCATAAACAGGCTAAACTAAGCAACTATAGGCACCAGCATCTGTAAACGTTGCGTGCAACTTGCTATTCCATTCTTTATTACGAGATAAATAATACTACCATGGCCAAATTAAAGAGGGCAAGGCGTTACAACCACAGGCATTAGGGTTATATTTTATCTTTGTCTGTTTGTTTCGTTTTTACTTCACAAACTTTCACTCGCTTGCCATCACTTCATTTGCTAGTTAGAGTTAGAGGCCATCAAAAATGTCAGAAGAGAAAATGATGCTCTTACTATTAGTAATAGCAACAGTACGAGCAGTAGTATCTCTGTGTGTCTGTACATAAAGTACATCTGCCACTGCTTATGGCCACACCATCAGCGGACAATAACAATATTACTGACAGCATGTTCTCCCCTTTTCTCTTAAGTGGACGCAAGAGGAACCACAGTAAGACTGTTTAAGGTAAAGGCAAAGGAAGCGTGATTTGACCAGGGGCACAAAACTTTTGTATAAACCAGTCGACAATCAATTTAACCTTTAGTGGTCATAAAATTATTAAAGAAATGACACAAATCACACGATTCACTGAACACATTTTCTGTTAAAGGCCTCTATGAAAAGCCAGCTATGATCTGTAACACGAAACCATCAAAGGCGCTATGGTGAGCAGGAATGTTATCACAGGCCTGTGTAAAACTGCACTGCAAGGGCAGATAAGGCAAAGCGTACACAGTACGTCTTTATTACACGTTCCTAATCAAATTTTGGGCAGAATATCCTGACACAAATTGAGTCAAGTTCCAAAATAAATTTCACCCACAATGGGATTTATCCACTGCAAATCCTTTTAAGACTAGTCCTAGGCGTTATCTGTATGTTTTATTTTTATCCAGCCTGTGGTGTAAGATATTCTGGTCTTCTACGCTACCAATGCACAAGTAATCTAGTGGATCAGCCAGGAAGCTCAGCATGTTCTGACAATTACACACACACACACACACACACACACTCGGACCTCAGACAAATCTCTTCTGAGCAAATGATATGTTCACGTTTCTAGTCACATATATCAACAACTGGCATGCCAATATTTTATCTGCACTCAAGTTTACCGCTTGAATGAGCAAGCCTGCAAAGGGCTCACCGTGGCCTATGATTAAGAAGACTTGATAGTGAGTAAAAGAGGGCAATTAGATGGAGTGGGCAGCATATTATAAAGTATAATAACAGGACATTTTCATGGTGCATGATACGCATCACTATATTCAGTCTGTAACTGGAAAAAAGTTACAGAAACTACAACTACAATGATTTTTATGTACATTTCACGTCGTGCAGTACAGCGAGTCAAAATTACACATAATCGTCTCTTCTTAATGAAACAGTCATTCAGTGTTTTTAAGCTCTGATGATACCAGCGATATCCTCATAAAAGCATAATGTGTCGTAACTTATCGCGATAAAACGTTGTCATATTGCCCGCTCCTTACGCTACCATAGACTGAACGGCACAATGAGGGACGCAGCGCTCGACCCAGCCCCTAAACCTCTACTTAACCTCTGATTACACAGCAGTTACAGGGCCCAGGTCCCCCTGAGCCATCATTCACAGCTAAAGCCAAATTACCGCCCAAACACTACGAAAATTTCGCGATTCTGAGGGGCTATAAATTCTGATAATCGTTAATATGTGGTTACTCCAAGGGTTGGTCTCCTCGGTAGGGATTAAGCTTCGGACTACACAGCATTCCGAATGCCAGTTCTCCAATGAATGGAAAATATAGTACAGGACTGAGCTTAATCCCTGTCTGGGAAATCTGCCCCAATAGTTTTAGTTAAGAAGCGCTTGACTGACTGAAAGTCCTCAACGGTCACAATTCTTAAATAACACATATAATAAACAAATAAACAAAACAAACTCAATCTCAGATGATTTCAATACGACAGCACCGGGGTGGAGCTAGCCGGAATTCATCAAGGGCTACTTTTCTGCTTATTGGCTTATTACTTTTATTTATTATTTGGCAGTTTCCCTATTAAAACTCTTCATGCTCACGCCAACAGTGAGGCACCCAGACATTTCACACGTTTTGTTGTTACAGCAATGGTGCATAATGGTGTTCCCAGTTCACATTTACCAGTTCACTCTCTACTGCCTCCATATTTCTAAAGAGGGAGTACCTCATATTGGACTCCCCAGTGGCGCCAACCATCATCACCAATACCAACAAAACCAATGTAACATCAGTCAATATTATCAGCCAACTGCTACATCCAACTAGTCAACAATTGTTATGGGTTTCCTCATCATCATCATCATCATCATTATAATTAATAAGTGTGCAGTATGAACTGACGGGAACTCTTTGCTCAAAAGCAAGACACACTGACCAAATCAGGGAGGGAGGCTGACACAAACACTGTTCACACACCGCAGGCACACAAAAGACCTAAGAGAGTCTTCTGAGCCAGTCCGGCTGGAGCGCTGTCTGGATGCCACCGCCAGACGCCACAAGCTGAAAGGGTCACAGCCCGAACAGCACCTGATGACAGGAGCAACTGCCACCGTGCTCCAGCAAGGCCCTAAATCTATTCTCGAGGATGCGTCTCAAGTCATATGTGAGCCGAATTATGCCATGGTGTGCACAACTGGACTGGACAGAACACAAGGCCTGCGATTCCCAGCGCTTCCCCATTAACACTAACAGGAATCACATAAACTAATCCCGGCCAGTCCTTTCGCCACGCTGTGAACTCACATGCACTTTACGTCAAACAGACACTGCGCTGGCCTGCCGCGACAATCCACTGTCCAAAGTCAATAATTCCCAATCTAAACTCACCACTGCTTAACTGGACATTTCCACCACACCAGTCCAGCCCGGCTAGGACCACAACACAGCTGGCAAGCCAGGCGCACATGCAGCATGCACCCATTCATCTGACACATGGACGTGCACGGCTACACGATGCACAGGCTTTGTCGATTGATCGTGACGTCACGGGGTTGGCAAATGAAGCTGAGATGATTTACACTGAAATGTTTACATGCACTCTGCCACGACCCCCCACGGCCAAGGCGTCGGGTCCGAACCCAACCCACTGTTACCGCTTACGGCTGCGTCGTTTACCAGCCCGTGTGTGTGTGTGTGTGTGTGTGTGTGGCCGCCCAGAAGGGGCTCTACGCTGCACTGAGAGTGAGCAGGAAACAAAAACCCAAGAATCTGCTCGAATGTGTTCTTCGTGTCTGAATCAGTGACAACAAGCTGCAGTCCCGACATCATGACTGCGCTCCTTCACCCCGCGGGCGACCAGTCGGCACGTTAACGGCGCCTCAGCTAACAGCCCCTCGCCTTTCACGGCCAACATCTCTCAGGATGACGGCCAGAAAATGAGGCGACTGCCACCTAAACGCGGCGGAAATCTGCGCCAGCAGCAAATACAATTAACATCCCACCCACGTTACCGTTAGACACCGGAATCAGCGGAGCTGAGACACCGAGACATCGCCCCGGACCCCAGACCCGGACCCGGGCAGCTCCGCGGAGCCCGGTAGCGCTGGAAAATGAAAACAGACAGTCACACAGCGATGTGAGCGACTGCAGGCTTACCTGTCGACAGCATTAATGCCTCCACGAAAACTTCGCCGGCCCAGCGCTTAATTCGCTCAAAGGCTAAGCTTTAGACTAAAGCAAGCGACGAGCATGACTGGGTGAGTGAGCAGCTGGACAGGCATGTGTCATTAGTCTTTATCTACTGACTGAGGGCTGGCTAGCTCAGCTCGGCTCGGCTCGGCTCGACTCGGCACGGCTCGGCGTCTTCGCTATCAAAGCGGAGGCGCAGATAGCATTTGTGAGGCTTCACTAACCTTCCACGGGGGGTCTTCGCTTTCTTTGGCTCTACATTAAGTCCTCAAGTAACACCGCGAACCGACGCGGCTGTTAGCGGCCGGTGGAGCTCTGGAGAGTCGATCAAAACGGCTCGGCAGACGTGCTAGTTATGCTAACAGCAACAACACGGCGCGGAGCGGGCACTCGGGCTGTGACACTCCCACGCTGGACGTCGTCACTTTTATTTTTTATTCATTTCCCCCTCTGTTTCGCCCCAGGCGTTGTGTAGTTGCACGGGGCGTCTCAAAACGAAGAGTTGCTCATGTTTTTCAGTGACGTTTTCAGGCATTACCAGCTTAACGTTGAGCGGCAGGTTTCGCCGAGCTTGTGAGACAGCTGACAGAGCGTGTGTACGTTAACGACGTCCGACTCCTGAATCGAATCATTCCCGTGAACCGGTTCTTTTCGGTACAAAGAGCCAGTTCGTAAATCCGAACACTTAAGCGATGTTTACGAACGCGTTGAAGACGCGACACGATTATAACAAATGTAACCAGATTGAGTTGTAGTATAAAATGAGACATTTTGACACAGTAAGAGAAATATTTCTGTATTTCTACAGAAAGCGGCCCCGGCCTTCGCGGTGCCGCTTTCAAACCTCCACGGATGGAGTCATGCTCGTAAAACACGCAGACCTGTGTACAAGGTCCCTGAACGACGCAGCTGGCCTCGAAAAGATTTTGGTAGGATCTTCACGGAGTGTTTGTGAATGTATTACAGCCATTACGGCTTTTATTTGGGAGAATCGCTATTCGTTGTCCGGTAGCGCCCTCTGCTGTTCAGACATAATAATACATCAGATCACAGTAAACAACTCGATGGGACGTTCAGATTTTTTTGTTGTTAAATCGTGCTTGCTTTTAAAATTAAAATTTTCGCCGTACTTATTTATCCTAATCATATCGCATATTTCATTCGTACTACGATGTTTGAAAGTAATAAAATCTTGACAGTTTGGTGACTTGTTTTTGTTCTTTTTTGTTGTTGGGGAACTAACAGTTGTTCTCTTACATACTGTCAATGGTAGAAAACTTCCAAAATGATGTGTTTTCTACTGAACAGCAAACAAACATCTCACAAACGTGTGGCATGAGTGTTCGTGTGAGCTTTGCCTTTGACTTTAAGCATGCACTTCAGAGAACATCATACTACTCCACACACTTAAAGATGGGCCTTCGAGGGTTCTTTAGAAAAGGGAATGGTTCTACTTAGAACCACGAGTTCTATATAGAGCTAATGTATGCTTAAACGGTTCTTTGCATGGTGAAATGGTTCTTCAGATTGACGGAGAATGGATTGTGTGTCAGAGGCTCCCATTTACTGTTCAACTGTTTTGTGTTATGTAGCTTGATTTTGTCATGAAAATCCAGCTTAAGACGGCATGCACCATTTCCATCATATCAGCATGAATTATATCATAAACCTATGACTCCATAACTGTAACGTATATTTTCACATGTTTTACCGGCACAGTGGTATTTCACCAAGTGTTCACCAACCCCAGAGAGATGACAGAGTACTTATTAAAGAGTGGCTACACAATTTATTTAGAATTGGGCACAGGCCAGTGCACTTTCTTGTAGTGTGCCCCTCACAGATTACGCTGGTTAGTGGCTGTTTTAATCCATTTCTCATAATCCATCCACTCACTGACGGCTTTAAGGTTTGAGAACTAAGACGGACTCAACCAGACGTTCAAACAAGTCTTTGTACTGGTCTGGGCATCTTCATGCAAGCAATCAGTTTTAACTTCACTGCCGGACTCGGAGCAGGGGGGAGCCTCTAGACTGACGAAATCAAGCGGAGGTGCCCCCTTGGCTGCCCTTCACATAGAAAAAAAAAGATCTGAGTGCCCTCTAGGGCGACCCTTCCTACAATAGGTTATGCGTATGTGCTCTCTAGAGCAAGAAAACACGATAGCATGTCTTAACGAGCGCCTGTCTAGTGGGGAAAGCTTGACGCCGTGCCTTAACAGTGATTAAAACAATGTTTGCCCTTCCAATCTAAAAGGTGCTCGCTATGCCACCCACACATGACGGGATCCCAATGGGCGCCACTTCCAAAGAGAAAACAGGATGCGGTTCTGCATGAGGTACTCTTACACGTGGGAGAACATGAAGAAGTGCCCGGTTAGGTGCTCCTCCAGTGGATAAAATGTGACGCCTTGCTGTAAAGGGTCTCTCTACATGCATGAGGATGTGGGAACGTTTCCTAATGAATGCCCCTCTAGTGAAGGGATAACTTTAACATTCCCTTCATGTGCATTTCTGATAAAAAAACAAAACAAACAAAAACAACTTAAAGTGCCCCATCGGATGCCCTTCTGAGTGAGAAAACAATCCCAGTAAATGAAATGAGATGCAGTCTCCCCTCCAGAGCAGCCTTTCCCAACATAGGTGCTGTGACGAGAGTCTATGGGTGCCACCGAATACTTCAAAATGACGCTGAATTTACCTCTCAAACCCTGCTTACAGTCAAAACAGCGTATGGCTGTAAAATCTTTTCTGTGGACAGAAAGTTGGCAGTAACTTGGGCTAATATTTAACTAGGAGTCTGATTTCCTAGGAGTCTTATTTGGCAACCGTGTTTGCACTCTGGAATTAGACCTCTGAATTTAATCCATCCGTGCAGCGAAACATCCACACACATGCACACTAGTGAACACACACACTAGGGGGCAGTGAGTTGTCCGGAGCGGTGGGCAGCCCTATCCACAGCACCCGGGGAGCGATTGGGGGTTAGGTGTCTTGCTCAAGGGCACTTCAGTCATGGACTGTCGGTGCTGGGGATTGAGCTAGGCTGGCTCCCTAACCTCCAGCCCACGACTGCCCCCGTATGACGTAATCTCACCTGCACTGTCCTGGGTTTATATTTTTCCATGTACACTTGAGGTGAGGTTAGGTTGTGAGGTAAACCGTATTTGAAAGTGATCTGTTGCCAATGAGGACACGGAGTAGAAAAAACACTCATTCTAATGGTCAAAAACTGACATTTAAGTTTTTACTTTTAGCCACACCCCCTCTAGAATGATGCATCACTAAATAAAATAAATAAATAAAACTCAAGCACATACAAAAGGAGCTGGAAAACGCTGCGACAGGCAGCTTTTCTTTGAAAGGTTGGATCTGAGCCAGAGTTTGGATCAAGACTGAGATTGTGGTGCGTATGTCTGAGTAACAAGACGATGAATGCTCATTTTGGACGGAAACACATGACACACGTTTAAATTGACCAACCATAGGCCTTTCTCACGTGACGCTGAGGTGGGTCCAGTCCAAAGCAAGAGGGCCAGTGGTAGAGCTGTATGACATGCATTATGTTGTGCAGTGGGTGCCCTTCAAACAGCCCACTGGCTTTAAAGCGTTTGATCACGTATCAACATAAAAGCCAAGTTGACCTGTGATCTCACCAGTGAATCATGATCGACAAGGTCCAAATTATGTGAGCCACTTGGGTTTGGAATTTTATTTATTTTTAAAAGATCTGATAGGCCTAATATTTTTATCAAACACAGCTCTTTACAGGTGACGTCACTAATCCGCACTTGTATTCTGCAACTGCCTCCTTGACAGGAGGGTCTGATTTGGCTGTAGGCTGAAAAAGCTGCACATACTAACTGTTTCAACATGTGTGAAAGGCCCTGAAAAGCCCACATATAGACACACTTGAATATGAAGTGATAAAATTCCTTCACGCTTGCTCAAACACACAGTACATCTGGCCCGTGTTACTCAGCAATTGGTCCTACACAGCGCACGACGTGTAACTGAGTGGACTTGGACACCGTTTGACAACTCTGGCAATTTAAGAATTTAAGCTTGGCTATGGAACACGCTACATCAGTGTTTCTCCCACTGCCCTGCACTTACTGATGTTTTCCCTGCCCCAACACACCTGACCCAGCTAATCAGCTCATTAACAGCCATAATGGGCTTAAAGTGGGTGTGTTAAAGCACAAACAGAGCTAAAAATGTGCAGGGCAGTGGGTCTCAAGGACCAGAGATGAGAAACACTGCCCTCTATGACATACAGCTGAAACTCTGCGTTCGCTAAACAAACAATATTATTAAAATTGTACAAAGAATATTTCTCAGAAAATTAATAAGTAAATGTTCAAATTTGCTAGTTACAAAATATTCACACGTCCAGGGAACGACTCCTCGGCGTACCCCTAATTTGATATTTACCAATAATTTAATACAGCTCAGCAACCGTGTAAATGGCAACACCTCGCACACACCAACCGGTTCGCTCTGCAGAACACTGACGCCACTGGACAGCTTCTGTTCCCTCACGACGTACCGCGAAGCGTTTGTTAGCTCTGAAGCACAAAATTATACAATAAAGTCTTTGTACTTCAGAAAGAAAACAAATACTATAAATACAGAGCAGAAGTACACATCCTAGTACAACAGAACAAAGAAAAAGGAACCAAAAATAAAAAGAACGGTTCTTTCACAAGAGCGGCAAGCTGCCCTGCGGTGCTAAAATAATACCAAAGACGTAGAAGAGTCCCATCAGCAGATTAAGCTTGGCAGTCTTTTGAGGGATCTTCGTGTAGCACTGGCTGCGGAACTGCCTCTCCAGAGGGAAGGCCATGGGCAGCGTGAGCAGCGGCAGGGCCATGCTAATGGTGTAGCGCGTCGCTAATATGCAGAACAGCACGTAGGGGACGAAGAGCAGCAGGTTGTAGATGACATACGACAGCGTGGGACCCACCAGGATGGCGAGGGTGACGATGCCCGCCTGTTTGTCCGAGTCCATGTCGCGGGTGTTGTTGCTGTGCAGGATGGCTTCGGTGTTGAGCGCCAGCGGTACGGCGTATACCAGCGGCAGCACCGACAGGTAACCCACCTGGACAGCGTGAGCAAACATGACCGCCAAGGGGCCAAAGGTGATGAGGATGACCACATCGCCCAGAGCGACATACTTCAGGCCAATTCCTGCAAACGAGAACCATTAAAAAGTCAGGAGTGAGAAGAAACAACAACAACAACAATTAATTAACCTCAATTCAATTAATCACTAAAGCAATTAATTGTTAACTGATAAATAAACAATTATTACACCAGGCAACTGGTTCCACAAAGCCTACTAAAAAATGAAGCATGCAGGTAAAACAGTGGCCTTTGTCAGCACTTTTTTAGAGGATGATGGCACTACAGAGATGTCCTGTCCTGAAAACAAACATCCAGCAGTACTGAGAAAGTTTTTATATTTATGAAATAAAGATAAAATATGGTGAGCATTTAAGACCCACTGTGAAAGTGCTTTAAAAAGGTCACTTAAAAATCATTCAAGAAGATGGTTTGATGTTTATCTCTCAAATGCCAAATCAACATTACACTGGGGAAGATGTGATGACAACAGTAGATCATGGCTTTAAATCCTAACTGAAGACTCTGTCAATGCTCTCGCAAACATCGGATTCATCCACTGAGTATCCGAAGCACAATCGACGTTACAAAATTCGTCCACACTGCAAGCAATGACACACTTCCCCAAGAGAACTGTCCAAATGTCTTACATAGTGCAGCTTTAATTTAGCCATGTTCTTCTTCTGCAGGCACACGTTTTGCTGCACTAATGCAGAAGTCAGTAGGTGTGGAGCTCATGAGTGCACACACGTCTTACATGCTACAGTTGCTTCGATCGCCACTCAGCCAATCGGGTTTCAGAACTGGAGCCATCCACTTTATGGCTGATATTTTGATGGCCATGTCGTTGATTTTAACGACTTGCTCAATTTTTTACTTATTTGTTAACAGGTAAAGTAAAGAAGGAGGAAAGACGTTGGGGTTACTAATCCAACTCATCAATCTTACACACGTCATAATCCAACAACTTTATTTATGCCAAATAAATAAAAAATAAACCATTTTTCAGAGACGTGTGAGAACTTGGCAGGAAAGCTCCAAGTTTAGGTCAGCGCCAAATATTAAATTTCCATGCACATGTCAGCGACATTTTGGCAATATTATAGCTAACAGTGAGAAATAAATGTGGAAATAAACATTGATGATAACAGGTCAGATGAAATTGACTAAACGGCTGAAAAGTGCTGTATATGCTGTTTACTAGTAGTAGAAAAAAGTTAAAAAGTCATAAGTAAGGCCACTCGCCCACAACATAACACGGGTAAATAAACCCACGGCATCAGTCTGATCTGACGATCACAGGTACTGAAACAGCAGTAATGCTGTAGAATGTGAGTAGGAGCAATATCATCGTTTATGGCTTGTGCCAAGGCTCCTGGGTTGAGTAATGTGAAATGACAAAACATCTGACATGCACAATGTTACTTACAATACCTGGAATAACAGCGCAAGCAAATGACTTCAAAACCCAACGCTGAGGCTGGTTTTACACAGTCAGTGAGCTTTTAGACACACTTACCTCCCGTGTACAAAAAGGAGCTTGACAGCCCACCAAAATAGATAAGAGCCAGATGCTCGAGTCTCAGCGTAGAGAGAAAATATAACAAGGTGGCGCAAAGGCATCCCACAGAGTACAACAAGGCGCCGAACATCACCACGTCCTGCGGCTCCAAAATCTGATCCACCAAAGTCCTGTCGTCGCTCTTTTTATGGTCAATTCCCTTGGAGAAATCATAGTACGTGTTCACCAAGTTCCCTGCCCCATGGACCACCAGGACCGCCACCGCACAGACCAACAAAATGACCAGATCCACGGAGCCCTCAAGCTTGTACGCCAGAGCGCTTCCCAAAGCCACAGGCGTGAGGGAAGCGCTGAAGCTCCACGGCCGCAGAGCCAAGACGTACGCCGCACATTTGTCCTGCAGGTGCAAGGCCATCTTAGCCACTCTGGAAACCTTGCTGCTGTGATTTCTCTCCACGGACGAGCCGCCTGGCGCTTTTGCCCCATTCAGTCCGTTAGATCCCGCCAACACGTACGTCTCAGCGCTCATCTTCTTCTGGCCCGCTGCCATAGCTCCCTCAGTTTAGGGTTGTGGAAAAGTACCAAGAAGGTAGCAGCACCTGGAAGAAAGGGGTGGGCACAGAAACGGTCATGAATATGAGACCAAACCATCTACTCAGAGCTAAAATGAACAAGCTGGAGTCAGGAAGATTTGGGCTTGTGGAGAGCACAAGGGGAACTGCGCCGTTTTGTCAGCATAATTGAGAGATTAAGATGGAAGGACCGTTATTCAGAATGGTTTGACGTGAAATGCTCTGCTCTAATAAAGCTTGTCCAGCCAGGACCTTCACAGCTGAGGTGCCCCAAACCGGACAACTGAAAAGCTGCCGCTAAAACACCTCGAACAGCTAAATCGTCGAAGGTTACACGAAATGCTTCTGAACACTCGGACTGAAGCCTCACGTTGAACAGTGAATAAAAGGCTTCATGTGCACCGTAGACATCACGACCCCTGGCTCCACCACCACCATCACTAAAAACACAGTCTTCTTCTCTGCAATGCACTTTCACACCAAACCACTTTGAATGACGTGTGAACTATGCAGGCAATTTGGGGGAAATCGGTGGAGCTCCTCTTTTAGCAGGCAGAAGAAAAAAATCAACACAAACATGAAACCACGCTCCGATAGTTTCAGCTCTACTAACGTCACTCTGGCAGAGTTTAGTTTAACTAAGCTGCTCTATTTTACACTCACCGGCCACTTTATTAGGTACACCTGCTCAGTTGCTTGTAAACACAAATAGCTGATCAGCCAATCCCACGGACGTAACTCACTGCATTGAGGCTTGTAGAGGTGGTCAAGACAACCTGCTGAAGTGCTGACCGAGCATCAGAATGGGGAGGAAAGGTGATTTAAGGGACTTTGAACGTGGCGTGGTTGTTGGTGCCAGATGGGCTGGTCTGAGTATTTCAAAAACTACTGATCTACTGGGATTTTCACCACAACCATCTCTAGGGTTTACAGAGAACGGTCAGAGAAAGAGGAAACATCCAGTGAGTGGTCAGTTGTGTGGATGAAAATGCCTTGTTGATGTGAGAGGTCAGAGGAGAATGGGCAGACTGGTTCCAGATGATATAAAGGCAGCAGGAACACAAATAACCAACCAGAATCTCTGAGGAACGTTTCCAGCACCTTGTTGAAAGCCTGCCATGAAGAATTAAGGCAGTTCTGAAGGCAAAAGAGGGTCCAAGCTTTTACTGGCAGGGTACCTAATAAAGTGGCCGGTGAGTGTAGTTTCACTGCTAACACTTCCTATGAAGGCACTAGCCTGGCAGTGCCTTCAGTAGCTTTCCTTTCCACAAGGCACTGTGAATAAAAAAGACCTTAATCTCTTGGTCGCTTTGGTTAAGATTCACACATAGCTGGGGGTCAAGCGAGAAGACGCCTCTGAGGTGTCGGATTAGTTAGCGAGTTAGCCCGTCAGCTACAGCGCTGAGCAGGAGAGAGAGGGCAGAAAGGCTCGCCCCACAGACCGCCTCGCTACCACGACGACTGTCATCCATCGCCGCCTGCTTCACGGTTCACTGGCATTTCTGACTCGGCTGAGGGGGAAAGAAAGCGGGCAAGGTTGCTAGAGGCTAATGACGGGAGCTACACAGCCAGTGGGGGATTAGAGGAGATTAGGAGCAGAGCTGAAGTTCAGGGCGACAGCAAAACCGGCCAACCGGCCAACCGGCCTTCCAACCTGCTCTCGTCCAACTCCGAGACGCCGCAGAGCTATTCTACGCACTGCGGACGCATCCTTTCCACGGCTTCCCCTGTCCGAGCGCACCGAGAACCGCTCACGTCCTGAAGCGACGAGCCGCCGACGGAGCCGCCGACGGAGCGACGCGTCGGTTACGAGGGCATTTAGCTTAGCCGCTAAGCTAGCAAGCTAACAGAGCAGCAGGCGGACGCCATTTCAGTCCAGCCCCTCTTTCTGTGCCCCAGTTTAAACGGGACCGACGGAAACAAACTACAAGCAGAGAAAGTCTCAAACTACCGCATGTGGCACCACTATGTATGTATGTATACATGTCGAAACAAAACGCTGTGAAAACTGTTACCAGTGGTGCAAGTCATGGAAGCAAGTCCTGGTTTGCTTAAATGAATCTGGGATTAAACTGAACGCGGGTGAGTTTTAGGGGACGACAACGAAAGAAACACAACGCGGGATGTGGAAGCAGAAAGGCCGTGTCTCAAATGACTCCATGCTCCCTAGCTAGTGCACTACATGCGTCCCGTCGTTAACGGGGGCTTCTACACTTAAAAGGGCACTATAGGAGCAATTGGAACGGAACCAGTGTTGAAAAACCGTCAAAGCCGCTGAGACTCACGTGCAAACTGCTCCCACGTGTAGTTTTACATTTATTTTGTAATAAACATGCTATAAATACTAGTTATTATTATTTTATTTACATGTTACTTAACACGGTAAAACATACCAAAATTACATTTTACAACTAGAGAATATATTTCAGCTGTAAAACCTATTTCTAACAGGAAATGAATGAAGAAGCCACGGATTCTTACTACCGAGAACATGAGTAAATAATAACTGGAAGAATAGTTGATCACTTTTAATCCTTTCTTGGATTTGTAATGCATTATAAATGCGTATGTACAGCAGTAGTGCATTTATGTTTACAGTGTTATTCTGAATAGACATTATAATGCATTATGAATCCTGCCATTATAAAGTCATATACTCATATCCTGCCATTATACAGTCATATACTCTTTTTAGAAAGTTTTTTGCCTGTAACGATAACTACTTATGAGGATTTATACAAGCATATACCAGGAATGATAAAATACTAAAGTTGATATAACAGCTCAAAATCAAATCAAATCAAATCAGATTTATTGTCACATCACAAGAGTACAGGAGTACAGGTGAGTGAAAAACTTGGGTGCAAGTTCCCACTGAATGCAGCGACAGTATTTACAACATGGAAAGTGGTGAGAGAAAATAGTAATAATAATAATAATAATAATAATAAGTAGAAGAAGAAGAAGAGAGAAAAAAAAAAAATATATAATATACAATAAACTAACTTAAACAATATACACAGACATACATTATATACGTAATCTTATTGCACTGAATGTGAGGTAAAAAGTCATAAAATATAGATACTGCAATGCTGTGTACATGTGCAATAATCTATGTATGTGTGTGAGTGCGGAGATAGTCCAGTAGGTGACTTAGTGTAACTAGAGTAAAGTGCATGGTAGAGACTGAGTCCGAATGTGCAGTGTAAAGTAAAGTAAGTGAAGTTCAGAGTAAAGTGCAGAGTACATTGAGTTCGTAAAAGTTAGGAGAGTTAGGAGAGAATGTTAGGAGAGAATGTTACAAGGTTATAAGACTCCAGTTTATATGTAAAGGTATTAAAGGGGAATTCCACACATTTTTCAAAATTTCTGCATAATTACATGAGTGGGTCCGTGTGAAATAATCTGTTCTAAAGAAACTTTGTTCACAGTACTGGTAATAGAAACTAGATGTACAAAGCTTTTAATGTCTCTTGTAGAAAGTTACACACAATGGTTGTGAATACATGACCTGGCATGTGAGACACTGTTTTACAATTCAAAGCTTTTGGCCTAAAATGTCATTTTAAAATACATGCTTTTACATGCATCACACATAAAAAAAATCAGAAGATATGTGTAGGTTCTTTGTAGGTTTTGGAGGGTAAATAAAATGACTATATTTTCACTGTAGACATTTTGACACCTGGTTCCTATCAGTACCACTATAAAGACATTGGAGCTGTTTTACTCTTTACAGTATTATCAAATACAAAAAAAATGACACATATCAGTCCTAAATTAAACTCGGCAAATAAATAGAAAGTGTCCACCAAATTGAGCAGGAAAAATGAATATTTTACTTATTTTCACTTAGAAAATCAATAAAATGTCATTTGACTGGGGGTGTTATTTTTTTGCATATGACTGTATGCATTAAAAGAGGTGAATCATAAGTAGCCAGTACTGTAAAGAAGTTAAAGAAGGCTCAGAATGAATTTTGCATGCTCAACAGATTGAGTGTGTATAACTGACAGTTTACGGTAATTAACAATGCAGTTGGAAATATCCACCAGATCACCAATGAATCAAAACAGACTGTCTTTGGCGAGACTAAACATCTGAGCATTTGTATTTGTAATATCTGCAGCACATGAGACGGTTTAAAACAGATGCTTTTCCAAAGCCATTCATCTCACGGAACTCCATAAACAGAAGGACGAGTGTTGGTAAATCTCTAATCCAGCACTGACTGACTTCAGCGTTGCTCAGCTGCTTTCCTCCGTTTGTTAGCAGAAGAGGGTGGAGTACCTTAAAGTCGTGATCTAGAGAAAGTAACTTCCTTAATATAACGATTCAGGTAGACAGAAGAGTAGCTCTCAAAAACCATCAGAATGGGGAAAAGCTGTCTGACTTGACGGTGGCATGATTGTTGGTGCCAGTCGGGCTGGTTTTGACTATTTCTATAATTGCTGTTCTCCTGGGATCTTCACGCACACCAATCTTATTCACAATGGTGCAATAAAGGAAAAGAAAACATTCAGTGAGCGGCAGTTCTGCAGAGGAAAATGCCTTGTTGATGTGAGAAGTCAACAGAGAATGGCCAGAGTGGTTTAAGCTGACAGAAAGGCTACTGTAACTCAGATAACAACTCTGTAAAAATGTGGTAGCAAAAGAGCATCTCAGAATGCATAACATGTCGAACCATGAGGTGGATGGGCTACAACAGCAGAAGAGCATGTCAACAGAAGACCATGAGCGCTAAGGCTGCAGAATTTGGCACCAGCAGCATGAATCTATGGATCGAACCAACACACCAGGCTGGTGGAGGTGGTGTAATGGTGTGGTTAATGTTTTATTGACACACTTTGGGCTTGTTAATATCAATCAATCATTGCTTGAGTGAACAGCCTATTTGAGCCTCATTAAGCTTATTTTAAAGGCAAAGGAAAGCAGTATTAGTACAGTATAGTGATTCGAACAAAGTGCTGGGTGAGCGTACGTAAACACTGTTAAAGATTCTAAATGTGCCGTTCACTCCCCAGTCCACACAGTTTATTAATGGAAACTAAGCCGAAAATACAGCCAGGTTTGAATGACTTGTCTTTGTGATGTGACGAAAATCAGTGCATTTACAAGTATCAACCTATTCAACCTATAAAAGAGCAACCCGGCCTGTTCACGCTGAAGATATATAGAGTATTTCAGCCTCTTTGCTCTTTGAATGAGGCGCAATACAGGGCATCCAATTAGAGCTTGTTTAAATATAGCTGTATTAAAGGCATAGTAACAAACAAAGAGCCTGACCAATTCTCTGAGATAAAGAGAGGTTGGAATTGTGACTATTTTGTTGTACAGACCCACACAAATGTGAAGTGGATCTCTGGGGAAAAATTTAGAGTTTAGTGAGAAATGTAGAATTATTAACCTTTAAATAAAGGTTAGGTAGTTTTAGAGCAACACGGGAGTTGGATTGGATGGGAATGGATTTATCGTTCAAGGCCTGTGACTTGTTTGTCCTGTAATACGCCATCTCACATTATCCAACGCACTGTCAGAAAAATCCAGCAATATCTGACGTTAAGAGTGTGAAGATGTGAAGATTCAATTTGTTTTACAGACTACAGACTGACTAGGCTGAGATAAACAAAAATTCTTCTATACAAACTTTGTGAGTGTCACTGCTATGACAGCTTGCTTAACAAATACGCCCCAAAAATCACAACTTGAAATCCTTCTTCACCTGTCACACCTATAAACTGCCCAAACACACCAAAAATACGGACAGAAAAGTGTATGGTCCTCAACGTCTAACATATATGACCTGACATCCTAAAATATCGAGGATATTGTCAAACGATACAGTTCGGGGCAAAAATCAGAGACCACCATTTCATTTATTAATTTCTATCATTTCTATTATGTTATTCGTTCTTCAGTATCAGAAAAAAAACACAGAGAAACTTCAACAACCAAGCATGAATTAATTTCTTTCATGATTTACTGTGTCCAATCTCGCTTTCAGTTTTTGAAAGAGACCTGCAGGGATATTTTTCCACACCTTCAAAGTTCAGTCTGAGAAGTTGGGCGCATTTCAGCTTCTCACAATCCAAGTAATCACAAACTGAAACTCAGAAATTTTGGGGTGAATTCGACCTTATTAGACACCTCAGAGGACCAGTTTCACTGCTCCAGGGCAATTTTTCAAATGTATTTCTGTTTCTCAGTAACAGCTTCTTAGCAGTTACACATTCTGTTAGACTCATAGTGTTGAGGTGTCTTCTCACGACGGAAGGACGGACAGAAACTCCTGCGGATTTTTTCAGAGCTGAAGTAAGACTGGAGCTTGTTTTCTCCTCTCTCTCAAAGAGGAAAGCTGTTTATCTGATGGTGTTGGTGGCCGTTAGGAGTCCCTTTGACTTTCTTCTTGCATATGCAAGTTATTTTGGTAGTTGTGTGAATGTTGGCGTTTGAAGTGGAGCTTAATGTCAGCGACTCCTTTGGGAGCAGCTTTTGTTGGGAGGACACAGCTGGACCTCTTTGGTTTTGAGATCGGAAGGATGCAGTTAAATTGGCAGTAGGGTGCTCAAAATTAAAGAGCGGACAGATGCAATACTGACAGGTTTAGCTTCTGTTTAGTTTTCTGTTAAACACTTGTTGAACAGCTTTACTTCAAGTATCTGCAATTCAATAAAGTGCTTGTATTGTTTCAACACATCCTCTCACCTTCAGGACAGCTCATCAGAAGAGGGTTTTCCTAGTCTTTAAACACAAACATCTCTCTATAGAGACTGTCATCACAACCGCAGGAGACAAAAGGCGTATTTACAACAGATGTAGGGATGGTTACATTTTTCATTTTGGTACTTTAATTTACCTTCTGAATTATATGTAAAAATAAGTGTCTTCTGCTTTCAGTTATGACAGGAACTCCTCGAATAAGCACAACGAATATAAATAGTTTCCTTCTTGAATTATTATCTTTATATAATACAACTTATATAAATATTGAAATGCAATATTCTAAATACTGAATAAAATGGTCCTAACGGCCGTTTTGCCTGGGAAATGAATATTTGAAGTTGTGGTCTCTGACTTTTGCACAGCAGCAGATTGTAAAAGACTGTTCTCTACAAGCCCAAAACCCCACAGTACCTGATGTCCACCTCATATTACTGCACCCAGCTGCCCCCCTCCTCTGTCACACAGCCATCAACTGAAGTAAAGCAGGACCACACTATGGAAGCCTGTTCCCACCACTTAAAGTAAAAAAAAAGAAAGAAGTTCAGCACCTAGTTTTTTTCTTTTTTTGCTATTAAATGAGTGGCTATGCCATTATTTTGTGACACTAAGTCAATATTTTGAGGTATTATCTCATTATTTTACATGCTTTCTCATTAGCTAATATCTCAAAATAATGACTTCACATTTCAAAATAATGACTTAACATTTCAAAATAATGACTTCACATTTCAAAATAGTGACTTAGCATCGCGAAAGAATGGCATAGCAATTTACTTAAGAAAAAAATATGTGCTGGATATTTTTTTAATTTTACTTATTGGGAATAGGCTTAGCACAAGGCACATATCCCGAGTCTGAGGAAAAATGCTGTGTGTGTGTGTGTGTGTGTGTGAGAGAGAGAGAGAGAGAGAGAGAGAGAGAGAGAGAGAGAGAGAGGGGAAAAGCGTTACAGCTCCACAGTGAGGAGCACTGACGGCTCGTCCCATCAGCCGGAGGTACCTCAGTCCTCTCGCCCGAGCCCTGCACGCTCTTCTAGCCCCGATGGAAGCCCCGCGGAGCGGAGAGGAGTAGATGCCGGAGGAGTGCCGCGCTTCTCCGCCGAGCCTGTCGCCAGCCATGGCGAGCTCCGAGCGAAAGCAGGACTGCGGCTTAGCCCTGGTGGCCGTGCTCGGGTTGTGCTTAGCGGCGCTGCACGGAGCCACAGCTTTCCCTCTGTGGACATCTGAGGTATGGAGGGGGCTTTAGTCGCCCCCACACAGAGTTCATCACTTTAAACGTAGAAGAAACGTTTGTTTACTGTGAGCGCCGAGGACTGCTTGGCTCCTTCTGCTGCTTCCTCCGGCATTAGCATCATTAGCACCCGGAGTTTACCTCAGAACTTCGGAGGAGAGAAACCTAGAGAGTTCCCGCCAGAAGTAGGAAAACGCAGCTGCAGAAAAATTGTCATAATCATTTAGCGAATGTTTTAATCGAAGCGTGATTTTAAAACTTAAAACGTTACACGTTTTCGGTCTTTAATACGAAACGAAAAACTCATCTTTTACTTACTCTACGCAATTGGACCTACGTGATCGAATTGGACTTGTGTAATCATATTGGACCTGTGTGATCGAAATGGATGGAAACCGTACATGTACCAGGTTTAAATTCACTCCTTTTCGCTCCTGTGTATTTTTTGTAATGTGACGTGTCGCACACATATTAGGAAATGCCGTTATACGCCGTTGAGCCTGCGAGCTTTTATCGCTTTATGCATGAATATGAATCGAGGAGTGACTTGCTCCTCTAACTTTCAGCCTTTGTGAAGGCTTCATGATATGATATGGCATTAAAGGGGCATTCCAGCTTAAAACTGTCGCTCAGTGTGTTATTTTTCATGTTAGGTAAATTAACAGTTTTTGTGTCCAATTAGTTGTTTTGTCCTTCACTGTACTCTCACTGCAAATCCCAGCATGCATTATGCCATACAGCCACCCAGAATCGCCCTCACCACCATAAGGACACTAGAGACTCGTGCTGTGCAGCTGTAGTGAACTATGTTTACAACAGATTTAATTAAAGACTGCATTTGCTTTATTTTGGCCTAAGAGTCCCTTTAAACTCACCGTGGAGTTTAAATGCAGTTCCCTGCTTTCTGCATAATAATTAAAATTTTCCATATTTTGTGTGGATGATGAAATAGTTGGATGTGTATGGAGGTTTGTGTTTGACTTTTCCTGGGCTAACAAAGTCTTATTGGTCCAGTTTGCCTGCAGCTGTCATGACTGGCTGTTTGCTCTGTCAGCAGGTGTTACTGCGAGCAGTCACTCAGTCATTCAGTGCTTGATTACAGGCCGCGTTATTAAAGCTGTGGTAAGGTTGATTCACGCTTGCACAGATTGACCTTTGTCTTTAAGTAGGCCACTGTGTGGAGGGACTCCGTGGAAAGGCTCTTCCAGAGGTTTGAGCAGGGTTTCTTAAGCACTACTCAGGGTAAGTGCAGTGTCAGGTTTGGGGTTAGTGGTGTCTGGCAGGGTTTATGGCGGTAGGCCTCGTGAAGCAGCCACACCGCTTTTGGGTTCGGTTGAGCCTGGGCTGCCAGATGCTGGTGCCTCAAGTTCACTTTGATGCTTCTTCTGGTCAGCGAGGCATTTGGGTTCCTTCTGTCATCTTTTGCCTTATGTGAAAACAAAGGCCGAACCTTTTGGAGGTTTTAGGTTGTGTGTAGTAGAAAAGCCTTTCTAATGCTGGGCAGATCCGTTTTGTAGATGTTTTGATTGGAACCATGGAGTCCTAAAGGGTCTTATCCCCAACATTGGATGAGATGAGATGAGTTCTACTTGTATATACACCTGTAGATAGGTTTTTGTGTTTATTGTTGTTTTTATATTGTTTCACCCTTATTATTATTATTATTATTATTATTATTATCACTGTCCTGTGTTGTGTGAGTGCCACCGGCTACTAAATGTCCTTCAGGATCAATAAAGTATGTCCAGTACTGCGTGAAAGTCTTAGGCACCCAAGGCACATTTTCAAAATCTATTTATTTGTGTAATTTGTGTTTATTTGGTGAGAAAAGTGTTAATATTTGAATAAAAATTTATAGAATATTAATAATTCTGAAGTAAATTGTGCTCATGATGTAATTGATATTAACGAGTCTCTGTGGCGGCTGTGAAGGGGTCAAGGAAAAGTATGGACCCAAGAAATTCTTGTTACTTTTCATTGTTTTTATGTTTATTTAATTTATGAATACGACTTTATTCTAATGTATATTGCGATGAACTCACTGCTGAGGGAAACTTTGCTTAGATGCCTAAAACTTTCGCACAGTACTGTGAGTCTATCTATCTATCTATCTATCTATCTATCTATCTATCTATCTATCTATCTGTCTGTCTATCTATCTATCTATCTATCTATCTATCTATCTATCTATCTATCTATCTATCTATTTCAAGGCAAACCTTGAAGACCTTCTAGGCCTTCAGAGAAGTCCTACTGATATTTCTGTAGTAGTAAAGGGTTTTTTCCGTTCTACCTCTTTTGTGCAGTTTTTTTTAAATGAACATTAATAAACTACATGGAAGAGCCAGAAATTTAAAAAAGAAATAGCTAAATAGTGAAAAATAAGTTTATAGACATGAATGAGGCGAAATAGTTGGTTATCAATAAAGGAGAAATGTGAAAAACTGATGGATTAAGTGTTGAATGAAATTCAAATGCACTGCATCCTCTGAGAACTGTTTGCCCTGGTGGCGTTCGCAGGGCTTCGGGTGGCAACAGCGAAGTGGGACAGCGACTTGAGTGAGACTTGTCTCGCGCTGTATGGTGTGCGTCACAGCATACACTTATTAAATAGGACCATCTTTTTGGAAAGTCACATAAAACCTGCGGCACGTTTAAGTGGAAACCCCCATCGGCCTTCTGGAATTCCTGGATATGTCTCTGGCTGCAAATATGAGTGGCAGTGCTTTTCAGTCGGATGTCAGAATTGGCTCTATGCCATAACTTTACTGACGGATTCGTTGTACGCCTGCAGTGTAAAAGGTAAATTGTGTGATAGATCGTCCGTTTGACGCTTCAGGTAAACATGGAACGTCTTTTACAACTTCACAAACTTGAACGCCAAAAAGCGTTCGCGCGAATTGAACTTAGAGTCTCGTAGGGGCGCCAGCAAAAATGACTATGGGGGTGTTTTTTTCGCTTGCTTTTGAGAGAGATTGGATATTTATGGCCAAAACTGAAGGCCTAGCTCTAATAGTCATGGCTCGCCACTGGTTTATGTCGTGCCGTGACGTCGGCTTGGGGATTAGGTGCTTAACCTGTGATCTAAACGTTACGAGCGTGAAAGGACTTGAATCTTCAAAGTAGCTCCGGTCAAGTCTTACAGAATCATTCTGGAGGCAAAAAGGGGTTTTTATACTTAAATATTTGTATCCAGAAACTCCACAGACCCATCAGGAGCACTTTTTTCAGAGAGCGCAGCCATGCAGTGCGTCTGATGATCTGACATCAAAGCTTATGTAAGTGGCTCCTCAGCACAGCCCACGTGTAACCAGCCCTGCCAGACAGTTTAGGACTGGCCTGAATGATACGGTGTACATTAGCAATGAAAGAGCACCAAGTCCGTCTTTACTCTCTGTGATCAAGCTGCGCTCCAAGTCGTTCCCCAAAAGCAAACCCTGTCATCGTTTTGAAGGCTCGACAGTGCCACGCTTGCCTCGGACTTCAAACACCATTTCTTTTTTCTCCCATTTTCCATTTATTTTCCTCAGGAAAAAAGAGAAGGCATCTGCCAAGAGTGCAGCTTAGAACAACAAGCCTGCGAAAGCATTTGATATAAGGCCAGACTACATGGCCTGTTCTGGGACTGTTTCGACTCAGGAATGTCTCCTCTGCCTCTCCGGCCCCCCAAAAAAAGGCCTCTGCCATTTCTCTTCTCCCTCTCTCTCCTTTAACCGCCGTTATCAGTTTTTACGGGAAATCCAGACGGGTCATCTCAGACTTTGGCCGGAGCCCAGCGTGGACCTCTGGCCACTCTTGACCAGAGGATTAGCATTAAAAAAAGTTAATTGAAGCTCATTGCGCCATGTACAGAGATTATTCTCGTTATCGGCTGAAGCAGATATTTAGCTCGAAGAACGCAAGTTCTTTATAAAACATCCTGGTGGAGCCTGAAGTCCATGCCAAGTCTGTAAACTTTTAACCCAGACACTTCCTGGCACTCTGTGAAGTGTGCATGTGTGTGTTCCAGTACTGGAGGCTGCAGTTCAGTGTTGGGTTACTGCTGCGGGAGCTTGTGAGCCGGAGACGGCATGACAACACTTTTTCTCTTCTGACACCACGGCTGATATTGAAAGCATGAATATTGGATGATATTCATATTGATCCAATACTTTCTTTAAAAACTAGCAGACTGGGCTCCCGAGCAGGCCGACTGACTAAGCATCGGCCCTACGACTGGTAGACCATGAGTTTGATCCCATCTGTGGTCGGGAGTCCAAGAGAGCATAATCGGTCTCTCTGGGTGGGTAGAAAGGTCCTCTCTCTCCCCTCATCATGCAGTTTGATCCTAGCCGGTGTCTGTTAGCTGAAGCAACAAAACTGGCTAGTTAGTGTTCTCCTCCAAGCGTGTTGAGCTGTTTAATGATGTTGTGTTTCTTCATGTGTCTCAAGGGAAGCATATGCTGGCCATCGCCCTCCCAGCATGGTAACACTGTAATAGAGGGAGACCTGGCAGGTGGGAATTTAAACATTTTTAAACCTACACTATGTACATTTTGGGCATTTGGGGAGTTGTAGAGCTCTCTGGTTTGAGAACTCTGGTTTTGTAACATGTTATGGTCATGCTTTGGCCCCCTTTCCCTGAATATGATTGCATGCACGTTGAAAGAGTGTTAAAAGAGAATTCAGTCAAAACTGAAGGATGAAGGATTGTCTTCCGAGGACGAGAGTGAATTTCCGTAGTCATATTTTTATAATGTGGATTTTGCGTTTGATTTCTAAACATTGAGCTGAACCTTCTTTTTGAGCCTGTGTGTGTGACATTGATCGGTAAAAACGTGTGATGTGGTCCAGAAAACACCAGCGAAATCTTTTAAATGATTATTTCAGGCTTTACAGGTTGACTCACAGCAGCTTGTGCACGCCGTATTTTAGCATTATTTTTATCTGGCAGATGTTATTTACACACTTGGTGTAAATATTGAAATCATGCTATTTACCTTAAGTGTACAAACCAGTATTATTCTATTTACACACACACAGACAAACACACACACACACACACACTCTTTCTAAACTGCTAATCCTGGTGCTGGAGCCCATCCCACTGGTCACCGGGCGGAAGGCAGGATACACCCTGGACAGGTTGCCAGTCCATCGCAGGGCTCATTCTACTTGCACTTAGTGTTCATGGTAGCATGATGAGAAATAAACCACTCTCTGGACTTGATCTTTCTTTAATTGAATTTTTAAACAGCCCAAACTGCCAAATTGTACTGCCAAAATAGAAACTATTGATGATAGTGTGCAGATTCCCATTAACCCCGAGTCTCAAACATTCAGGGTGGTGGTGTTATCCACTACACCAGTGGTTTTCAGCCTGTTCCGTAATTACAAATGAAAAAGCGTACACATGTAACCGAGTGCTGTTTTAAATGTGACATTGTTTGCAAAAATAGAACATCATATTTAGGCTGATCTCATTTGTTAGTCTGATCTAAGTTGTGTCAGTGCAAGTCAAAGTAAATCGTTTCTCTCTCTGTTTGTATGAAACTTGTACATCGTGGATAAATAGCTGCAAACAAGGTCTCTGAGAACGTAAGGTCCTGAGGCCGGACCACCTACAAAGTGAAACAGCCACCGTACCTCACTGACAGAAAAAACAGAATAAACCGGAATGAAGAGAAATACAACGAGCCTTGTTGAGCTGACACAGATTTCCTTTGCTCCTCACAAAAAAATGGGAAAATTATGACATTAGGAAGGGTGTTCCACCACCTCAGTTGGGAACTGGAACTTTAGGAGAGCCTTCACACACAGCTTGATGCTTGTAACTCAGTTTGAGCCTCATTTGAGGTAATTTTGGAGATGCGAACACCATCTGTGAGAAAATAGAGGATTAATGAATCCTACCAGCAAAAGTTCACAAATATCAAACAGTGCGAATAAAATTAGTTTCACTATTTGAAACGTCACGCCTGGTCTACAGTATATTATCAGTTACACAATTATATCCAAATCATTTACTGTCATCAGAAAACACTGCATGAAGAACAGACAATGAGTAACTACTGCTCTGTGCTGAATGCTCAGAGGACTTTTTAAGTAAAGCTTTAGAGATAAACAGTTGGAGGCTAAACAAATATGCATGTAAACCTGTTGAAACCGCATTTCTTCAGCATGTCATCCGCCAAACAACATCAGCCAACTCATTAGGTGAGTTAGAAACCGTTCGGTTATATTTTTTTTTAGAGTTTGTTTTGCGTTAAATTTAAATCAAGCAAAATTGACAAGTCACATTCATTATTGTAGAATAACTGTTTCCAGTTTAAATGATCTAACGGGTAATGGGATCAATCTTACAGGCCGCCGAAGCTTTCGTGGTAGATCGAGTGAGCTACGAGTTGCGAACCCCAGCACTAGCAACTAGTCCACTAGAAGACTGCTTTTTCTGCTGGTTTTACTCACTTTTAGACTGTTTTACATGGAATATTTATTGCATAGTGAAGAGGAAACGGCACTCTCTCTCAAACTCCCAATGCTGCCTCATTTTTGTTCACGGAAAAAATTAATTGGGAGCAAAAATAAGCGTTTTGGTGTGCTATAGTTACGTGATTTACTAAGCCATGTTAGTGCAGGTAGCCAGGCTGTGATTAGTACGATTTCCACTAGGGTGTAAAGAGACACGGCCTTTTCGTTTCCTTTGTCAGATATGCAGGGTCTTTTCATTTTAATGAAAACGTCTTACATAGTGCAGCTTTACGTTCACAGTGATTTATTTTTGTGAGCTTAGTATAGTTTAGTAAAGAACAGTAACTTTCAGAAACCACTAATAATGTTTGAGTGATTTAATTATTTATTTAGTTAAAATTTAAATTCTTGTTTTTTTTTGTTTTTGTTTTTTTTTTAAATTAAACTCACTCTAGTACACAGTCCTGATGGGTCCTGCACAGACATGTTCTCCGCTCAGTAAAGTCTGACCAAATGAGTAAGATAATTTGCCTTTTAATCGCAGTTCTTTAATAGCATGTGTTCACCGCTTAAAAATGTCTGCGTATGTGCGCGTGTTTATTTGGTGGGGACAGTTCCAGTGGCACGCTGTGACCAAGAATTTTTATTTCCTTGGCTTCTTGTTCCAGAGAAGTCAAGTTCACTAACTCACAGAATGACAAGGCCACCCAATTTTTTTGACCGTCATCCTCAGCTTGTTACATAAGCTACATGTGTAGATCACTGTTTCAAACATGCAGCCTGACTGCAGAGGTTTGTTGCATATTTCCAGGCTGTAATTCTCTCTGCAGTGAATGGTTCAATTGTATCATCCATTATGAACATCTTTCATTACAGAAATTGTGGGTGTAGTAGGGCTACAAGACAGAAGAGCCTCAGTGGTTCAGCTTGTTTGGTTGATGTTCTTGTAAGGGAATAACAGTAATATACACAATACTGCCGAAGGTTTTCACTCACCCATCCAAATCTCTGAATTCAGGTGTTCCAGTCACCTCCATGGCCACAGGTGTATAAAGCCGAGCCCCTAGGCCTGCAGACTGCTTCTACAGACATTAGTGAAAGAATGGGTCGCTCTCAGGAGCTCAGTGAGTTCCAGCGTGGTACCGTGATCAGACGCCACCTGTGCAGCAAGTCCAGTTGTGAAATTTCCTCACTACTAAATATTCCACAGTCAACTGTCAGTGGGATTATAACAAAGTGGAAGCGATTGGGAACGACAGCAACTCGGCCACGAAACGGTCGGCCATGTAAAATTACAGAGCAGGGTCAGCGGATGCTGAGGGGCATAGTGAGCAGAGGTCAATCACTACAGATCTCCAAACTTCATGTGGCCTTCAGATCAGATCAAGAACAGCGTAGAGAGCTTCATGGAATGGGTTTCCATAGCCGAGCAGCTGCATCCAAGCCTTACACCACCAAGCGCAATGCAAAGCGTGGAATGCAGTGGTGTAAAGCGCCACCACTGGACTGAGCAGTGGAGACGTGTTCTCTGGAGTGACAAATCACGTTTCTCTGTCTGACGAGTCTGGGTTTGGCGGTTCCCAGGAGAACGGTACTTGTCTGACTGCATTGTGCCGAGTGTAAAGTTTGATGGAGGGGGGATCATGGTGTGGGGTTGTTTTTCAGGAGTTGGGCTCGGCCCCTTAGTTCCAGTGAAAGGAACTCTTAAAGCTTCAGCTCCAAGAGATTTTGGACAATTTCATGCTCCCAACTTTGTGGGAACAGTTTGGGGACGGTCCCTTCCTGTTCCAACATGACTGCACACCAGTGCACAAAACAGGTCCATAAAGACATGGATGAGCCAGTTTGGTGTGGAAGAGCTTGACTGGCCTGCACAGAGTCCTGACCTCAACCCAGTAGAACACCTTTGGGATGAATTAGAGCGGAGACTGTGAGCCAGGCCTTCTCGTCCAACACCAGTGTCTGACCTCACAAAACGTTTCTGGAAGAACGGTCAAAAATTCCCATAAACACACTCCTAACCCTTGCGGAAAGCCTTCCCAGAAGAGTTGAAGCTGTTACAGCTGCAAAGGGTGGACTGACATCATATTAAACCCTATGGATTAAGAATGGGATGTCATTCAAGTTCATATGTGTGTGAAGGCAGACGAGCGAATACTTTTGGCAATATAGTGTAGACTGAAGGAGTTCCTGCCCAGAGCTTGTGATTTGTGCTGTCAGTGCAACTGTGTTGTAGATGTAAATGTAATTGAAGGGAAGTAGGTTGGCACATTGATGGTGCTGTAATGTTGTGCAGTCTAAGTAGTCAAATAGTTAAATATACAGTCAAAATAATGCTGTTCATAAATCGTCGCTGTCTCCAGAATAGCAACTTCGCAAGAGAAGGCAAGAACGTTCTTTGGAGCATTTCTCTTGGTCCATTCATCATTAAATGTTCACACAATATAAAGGACGGCTGCTGTGCTCAAATGATTTATGAAAAAAATTTGGGGAAAAAAGGGAGATACTTGTATTTTTATGAGACTGAATATGTGTGGTTACCCTAATTAGATGATGGATGATAAACAGGTTTGAATGATTAAATGATACTAAAGAGATTTTTTTACGTAATTAATCATAAATAAAGTCATTCAGCATGGTTTACTGTAAAATGGGGCTTCATAGAGAAACTAAAGACTTCTTTAGAGTGGGGATGATAGATATTCATGATGATAGAAACCAGGAGTCACAGTGTCTGTAATTCAAATATAGCCATTTTGTTCACTATCCAAAACCAGCAGTGAACCTACACGTCTTCTGGGTTTTTATATGTAATGTTCTTGATGATAAAGAAGCGGTAAATGTGGAAAAAAAGATGACAAGTATGGATGGATTGATATCAGTATTGGTATCAGGTATCAGCCCAGTACTCCGCTTGTCTACTCATCCTTGACCTCAGAAAAATTCACGGATACTAATATCCTAATATCCAGTATCACCCGATTCCATGTGACATAAGCCCAGTTAGTGTATGCTGCTGTACTGGTAAGTAAATGAGGGTCTGCTCACATAGAGAAGTTTTGCTGACTCCGTGGAGGTCAGACACAAAGTCCTGCAGGGTATTCATCGTTTTAAATGCACAATCATGACCACTTCCAATAGTGGTTCACGGGTGGAGACATGTAGGCTAGCAAAATGGAGGCGAAAAAGTTGACATTTGCTACCAAAGTCTTTATATGCCTAATTCACTCTGACAAGAGTTCCAAGGTATTAACAGTGTTTTTTTTGAGCTGTCTTTGTGAAATAGGCTGTGGAGAGACTCTGTGGTCCTAATGAGTATTTCAGTGCACAGTGTGGTTAGGTGAACTGCTGTAGCTCAGTTACTCTGGGTGTTTGCTCAGTACTTGGTGTGCTGCATATTATTTTGAATAAAACGGCCTTATTGGACATTGATCAGACAGAGCTGTCTGTAGAGGCTGTGATTCCCATAGCACGCCAGTCAAACCAAATGTTTTTGTACAGTGTGAGCATATAAATGGCAGCTGTTCATACACAATGGTCTATTCAAACACACGATGTAAGTCACCAAAGAACAAGATTTCAAAAACTGCACAGTGCATGTCTGGCTTTAGAGGACATTCACCTACAGCTCAATCAGAAGACTTTAGCAGGACTTAAAACTCCACATGTGAGCTCCTCAGATGGTTTAGCCTCCTACTGTCACTGTGCTACAGAGATTGTTGTTGAAAAAGACAGATGAGGAGAATGGGATCAAAACTATGAAACATACTTACAGCTGTGTGTGGACAAAAAAGACCCTACTCAATTCAAGGAAACTAATATAACAGAGTGCAATCTGATTATAAATGACAAGCATTAGCCAACTAACAACTACTTAATTCTAAGTAGATAATTCATTATGGTATCAGACTTGGTTTCAGTGACTACCAAAAAAAAAAATGAACTCCTACACGGTCTGAAAAAAAATGGTATCCCTAGTTCTGACTCAGTTTCTCTAGAACTGACCACTCCAAACCATCCCGAATGAGTTTAATTATTTACTTGTGCAAAAATCTAGAAAAATTGATGGCATTCCTTTTTAACATGGCATTGACAATACAGCCAATTTGCTTTATACTCGTCACCAGTATTAACCTTTAGTGCCTTTATTTTACTTAACTGCCACACTGGGACACTCAGGCCTACTAAATGTTTTGTATATGTTACTATGAATATTAACCCTTAAATTTTAAATTATTTTTTCTTTTTCTCTAGATTTAATTTACATTACATGGCCATTTGAATGTGATCACATGATTGCATAAATAACTAGTTACATAATAATTACATAATTAATTACATCCACACTTGATCCTGTATTGATGTGCACATGCAGACTTGAACCTATTTTTTCTGTTTTTGTTTTGATGGTATGAAATGACAGGAAACGTGTCAGAAATGTGGAACACACACATGGCATAGCAAGACTGTTTGCGCAACATCATCAAAGTCAATGAATAATAAAACATCTCCTATCGGACTAACAAAAACAAATGTGGAACTGATTGAAAGCTTATGATCCAGACTTTTAAGAGAACGTCTCTTCTTGTTCCAATGAGCTACACGCGATAAATAATACAAATTTATAAAACACAGACAATTCCCTTTCCCAATGGTTAATGCTTTCACGTGGTTCTCAGGCTGAGGACCCTTTCAGACTACTCCTCACTCCTGTCCTCAAAGATCCTCATCAAATTTCCAGATTTCTTGTCAACTCTGGGTAAAAAGCAGGGTTCAGGCTGAAAGACAGAAGTCACACAATAGCCCCAGTTATGCAACCCACTGAAACCAAGGCTCTGTCTCGCAGGCCTTTCCTTGCACATTTAGGATTAAGGCTTGTTTATTTGTCGAATTCATTCAAGATGTTTTTTTTTTTTCTGGTTTAACAAACAATTTAGGCTATTAAAGAAGTGCAGACCTTTAAAGTGGAAGAGCCATCATGCATTCTGGAGCAAACACAGCACACAGATTTTGGTAATTTGGCTAATCTGAGATTTTTTTGTCCAAGGAAGAAGCTCACATTTCTGGTGTTTTGATCATTGGGATTCGTAAAGATGCCCGCTCCCACGTGCTTCACCTTTCCAGGAACAAACGCTACACCCTCACCCCGGAGAAGCTGAAATGGGACAAATTCAAGTTAACCTACAAGTAAGAAAGCATGCTATTTTCTCCACACATTAAATCATATCGTGAACATCCAAACTGTTTTCCCTCTTGCCAAGACATTGTTGCCAAGAGCAAAGGCCTTCTCTGCCTCTGCCAGACAGAAAATCACAGATATTTTCTCTTTTTGGTTGTGGTGATAATGTAACACGGACCCTTTCATTGGCATATCTGACTATTATGCTGCTCAGAACATGATTTATATTGTTAAGGGAGCAATGAGGCAGAAAAATTGTCATTTTGAGTTTTCCAGAGTGTTTCAGACTCTGTGACTTACTGTTATCTGTAAAAAGGACAAAAGCATGTTGTATAGTTAAAAAACAATAGCATTTGACATTCTCAAGCCTGAATTTTGTCCATAGTTTTGTCCATCTTTATGTACAACAGTATAAAATCAGAATTCTGTCAGATAGAAAACCCCCTGTATCTTCAAATAATGACTTATTTTCTCAAAATATTGACTTAGAATCTCAAAGTAATTACTTATTCACTCAAAATATTGAGTTAATACTTCAAAATGATTACTATTTCTCTTGAAATATTGACTTATTGTCTCAAAGTGATTTTCCTTGATTTTAAAAATGCTCTGAAGAAATAATGGATCACTAAATTTCAAAAAGAGTAAAACTTAATTTTGGGATAATGATGAGATGCCAACTCATTATTTTGACATACTAAGTCTTTCTATCAACACAGTTGAAACTCTGAGAAGAAAAGTGATGATTCTGATGTAGTAAGTCAATATTTTATTACATAACTAATGATTTTAATATAGTAAGTCAATATTTAAGAACATTCATTATTTTGACAGTTTTAGAAAGTATAGTATCTCAATAATTATTATATTAATTATACATAATAATTCATTGTCATTACTTCAACATAAGTCATTATTATGACATTATGAACATGTTATGAAACAAGTCATTACTCATGACAAGTCATGACATTTGTTCACAAAATATTGATTTAATAAGTCATTATTTCAAGATACTGAGTAGATATTTTGACATATTGCTGCCAGAAACAAGGGGGGTTGTTTTTCTCCTCTGGCCTTCCATACATCAGTATGGATCCACATAAAGTCTATATGAGATCCCCGCTCAGTGCGGCTTGACGTACGCGTGAGATTTTTAAGCATGCAGTTTGAACAATTAATTAATTAGTAGTCATAATCTTCCATTATTTGTTAGCTGCATTAGCCTTGTAGAAACAGCACTGTTCCTTTAATGTGGGGCTTGGAAGTCTGTAGGAGGACACTTGTGTTGACAGTTTCCACTGCGTTTCTGTAGACTGCTGTCGTTCCCAAGGAACCTAATGAATGCCAGTGACACACGCAGGGGCATCGCCAAAGCTTTCGCCATGTGGAGCGACGTGTCGCCTTTCAGCTTCAGAGAGGTGCCTGCAGATCAGGATGCCGACATCAAAATCGGTACGAGCACGAAGCCAACATCACTGTCAGAATAGCCCTTTGTAAGTCTGGCCCGCAGAATGTCCACTTAAGTGTCTAGCATTGAGTGTAGCCATCGTTAGTGAACATGTCATGCCTGGAAGCAATTGCGACAGACCAGAGTTGAACAGACTAACTGGTTCCATTTATCTGAAATGGCAGTAAATCACTTGAACCACCGAGTCATGTATGTTGAGCCTTTCTGGGGCCTTGTCTCTGCATTTGTGTGATTTGTTAGGAAATGTATCTCTTCTTAAACCTGAGAAGATCATTACTACTGTACTTTTACATGTTATTTAATTAGGATTACACAATTAAATATGTTGCAGTGTTATTTAGATTTTGTATTGGCAGTTTCAAGTCTAGTCTTTTAGCCATTTGTTTCAATGTCGACGACAAAAACGTGCCCAAAGTGTCCAATTTAAATGAGGATAAAGGATCTACTCTTCTAAACACAAATGTGGTACTGATTAAAAGACTGAATCACCGTTTTCCACAGACTTTCTCCACGTTATCGATCATCGAAATTTTATATCGTTAATAGGTCTGTTCACAGACATTTTGGAGAACAGGGGCTCAAGGGAAATATGAATTAAACCAAATGTAATTTACAGCAGAACGACTGTCTGATTACGGTTCAGAGAAAAGCAAACAGTGAGTTTTCCCCCCAATGTAGCCTGAAATATTAGCATTACCACCTGTTGTTGTTATTATTATTATTATTATTATTATTATTATAGTAATTAATTAATATATTATTAAATTACTATGAACTGTTGAGTTGTAATTGTATTTCCTCCTCAGACAAAAAAATAATTACCTCTTCATAGCAACTTAAGTTGTTGCAGTTACATGTACAATGTGTTTTCAGATGTTTTTACAAATGTACACAGAGATATAAATGCAGTTGTAAGCATCAGCAGGAACAACTTGGAACAAATTAAATGGGGATAGTAAACCCTTATTAAATAAAAAAAAAAAAAAAAAGAACCTCTAAACCCCCCCCCCCCCCAAAAAAAAAAGAGAACCTCTTAAACCCTTATTAAAAAAAGAGAGAGAGAGAGAACCTCTAAACGCCCCCCCCCCAAAAAAGAAAAAAAAAAAAAAAAAAAGAGAGAACCTCTAAACCCCCCCCCCAAAAAAGAGAGAACCTCTTAAACCCTTATTAAAAAAAAGAGAGAGAGAGAACCTCTAAAGCCCCCCACCCCCCCCCAAAAAAAAAAAAAAAAAAAAAAAAAAAAAAAAAAAAGAGAACCTCTAAACGCCCCCCCCCCCCCCCCCCCCCCCCGCCCCCCCCCCCAAAAAGAGAGAACCTCTAAAACCCCTATAAAAGAAAAGAAAAGAGAGAGTTGTTGGTAAGAATGACCTGAATTACAGCTTTGGAAACGAAACAATCATTTTCTTGCTGAAATATAGGCTAATACGACTGAGCACATCAAGAAGTTGGACAGTGGAGTCCAGGAGTCTGAGACCACACTGAAAATCGCTTATTTTTAAATTACATTTAAAAATGAAATTAAGAAGAAACATTTTGAAGAGAAGCGGCTTAGAAAATGGATGGATGGATGGATGGATGGATATATATATGTGAATGTGTGTAAAATATTTGATCTATTCAACTACTATTGATTGATTGAGTATTGATCTACTGTGGAGATACCAAATACTAACAATGATATCATTTACAATGTAAAACTTTGTATTAAACTAGATGAAATAGAGGCATTTTCACCAGTGGTCCACTAATGGATGTTTGGACCACATTGTGTAAAATAGCATAATTGTGAAAGTGTAATCAGCATAACGTTAGTTCTGCACCGGTACCCACAGATATAGAAATACCGGTTGTGTGTCAGCTCAGCATGTTTATACTGGTTTAAAGTGCATGTCATAAACAAGCAATTTGTGACTCAGTTTTCCTTTTATGCACGTGGCATGATTAGTTCAAACGAGGTGAATCCAAGACTATAAAATAAATCCCGGTCACTGCTGTGCCAGTAACCTGCAAAGAGAAAAATCTAATGAGCAGAATCTAATACAAACAAAACGTGACACACAAATTGGCGAGCTGCTGTGGAGTTTATGGAACTTTGGCAAGGTTCCTGATGTTCTGGGTCAAAGTCAAAAAGCGCATCCTCAGGGGTCTCGGAAATTCTTGTCAGAGTCTATGGCAGCGACTAGTGTCAAAGAAATTACAGTCAATCTCCATGTATGTGCACCTCAGGGAGACATTCAGTGTTGGTTCCAGCATAAATTTGTGGAGTTGACTCCTCAAATTTATGCTCTTAAGGGCCATTTACAGCTTTTGGAGAACGTGTCCTGCCGATCTTGAGTCAGTTGTCTATGTTGGAAAGCTGATGATGACTCAGTGTTCTGCTTTGGCAGGCTTCTACCCTGTAAACCATACAGACTGTCTGCAGTCCTACCTGCATCACTGTTTCGACGGCATCACCGGCGAACTGGCCCACGCCTTCTTCCCCCCGACTGGAGAAATCCACTTCGACGATGACGAATACTGGATTTTGGGGAATATGCGCTTCAGCTGGAAGAAAGGCCAGTGCTTTTGAAACATCCGGAAAAGTGGATGCCTTTGTTGCAGAAGGACTGCTTAGTTTATATTATTTCTGTCTCTGTTTCTCAGTGATGAAATGCGTAGTGATTATTCCAAACACAACAAAACCAGAACGTGCTTAAATTTCACCAGAATTTCCTTGGTAAACTGTTTGGCTACCAGGGCAAGCTTGCATGAAAGGAAAAAAGAGACTTTGGAGAATTAAATGTAAAGACTGAGTCAGGGAAAGAGTGGAATAAACCCAACACATTGATCTTTGCATAACAATTAAAAAATATTTGAGCAAGCTTCATACAAATCCTAGGAAGAAATGAAATCACAAACAATGGGTCTCATTCATCAACTGGTCTACACTATTCAAATATCAGCACAGTGCGATCTCTGTAGTATGTTTTTGATGGAACTGTCCAGGACAAAACCTTCCAGGACTTTGTTGAATTTATAAGGGAGGATAAGAACTAAGAGGCTTAGTTGGAACGTTAAAGGTAACCTTGGGTGTGGAAGCTGTACTTCAGCCCGAGTAGCTCTCACTGTCCATAGTTCGTATGTTTCAAAATGGTGCTGTATTACAGCCACCAAGAAGGATGAATAAAATATCAGTGAGAGTTTTGTGTCAACACCATTCAGAAATGAAAAATAAGACTCTTTTGGTAATAAAACTCAATGGTTTTTTTCATGGTGAATTAGACTGCTGTCCAGCTTCATAGACGGTGATGCTATGGGAATACGAGAAGAAGACCAAACGCATGCGCTGCTTGCTTGCAGATTTCCATGTGACATTACACCCCACACTCACTCTCCCCTATGGTTCGCAGTTCAGGATGGACTGGTTCAGAATGGAGCTATGAGGCTACTAAAACAAGCAGCTAATACTTAATACTTACTTAATACTTAGAATTAAGTAATAGAAACCAGAGCCAGGCATCGGGCAACCAGGCATCACTTAATTGTAGGTTTGCGTTTTTTTTTTTGTTTTTTTTTGAGAGACGGCATGGCAGGTTTTGAAAAGGTTTAAGAACGTTTATTTATCTGAACCTAACCTCTTTGTGTAGTACAGAATTACAACTCTGCAGAATCAACATTAACATAAATACTATAAATTAAATTGAGCCTTGACCTTGAACTTGTATCAAACCTGAAAATCTGAGTACACCTCTAGTATTTTAAAAGGCAGTGAAAAGGCCAGATTACACATTCTGTGCAGACTCCCGTTTGAAATGCTAGACATGAAAGAACTAGGTCTGAAAGATCTTGGCTAGAGCAATCAAGATATTTTTCCAAAATGAAAAGACTTTTATGTGACTGTGTTTATTCTCTGAACAGGAGTATGGCTGACTGACCTGGTACATGTAGCAGCTCATGAAATCGGTCATGTGTTGGGTCTGATGCACTCCCAAAACCCTACGGCCATAATGCATCTCAACGCTACACTGACAGGGCGCAAACTCATAACACAGGACGATGTCTGGGGTCTACATCGACTATACGGTGCGTAATCTACGAGCAGAACAAAGAAAATGTCTGAACATGCTGGTCAGCTTTACAGCTTAAATACCTTTAAAATTAACTTTTGAACACAGGAAAAAGCTGGGAACTGTGCACTGACTGTACACCAGTTACCATGGAAAACTGAATTAAAATTAGTTTGCTGAGGCATGTAAACATGATTAAAATATCAAAACAGATCCAGACCTTACAGTCCAAACTAAGCTGCAAAAACAGCCCATTTTGAACTCAATGTTTTTGAGACGTCATGAGATCCAGCACATTTACATAAAACTGGCTGCTCAGCCCACAGCAGCTTGACTCCACCCATTCAAGCTGAAGTCAGTATTTAAGCCCAAACTGCTTCATGAATGAGGCACAATACAAGGCAGCCAATCACATTTACATACACTATATTGCCAAAAATATTTCCTCATCTGCAAACACATATGAACTTGAATGACATCCCATTCTTTATCCATAGGGCTTAATATGATGTCAGTCCACCCTTTGCAGCTGTAACAGCTTCAACTCTTCTGGGAAGGCTTTCCACAAGGGTTAGGAGTGTGTTTGAGGGAATTTTTGACCGTTCATTCAGAAGTGCATTTGTGAGGTCAGACACTGATGTTGGACGAGAAGGCCTGGCTCACAGTCTCCGCTCTAATTCATCCCAAAGGTGTTCTATCGGGTTGAGGTCAGGACTCTGTGCAGGCCAGTCAAGTTCTTCCACACCAAACTGGCTCATCCACATCTTTATGGACCTGCTTTGTGCACTGGTGCACAGTCATGTTGGAACAGGAAGGGGAACAGAGAAGTACTGTTCTCCTGGGAACCGCCAAACCCAGATTCGTCAGACGGAGAAGCGTGATTGGTCACTCCAGAGAACACGTCTCCACTGCTCTAGAGTCCAGTGGCAGCGCTTTACACCACTGCATTTAACGCTATGCATTGCGCTTGGTGATGTAAGGCTTGGATGCAGCTGCTCGGCCATGGAAACCCATTCCATGAAGCTCTCTACGCTGTTCTTGAGCTGATCTGAAGGCTACATGAAGTTTGGAGGTCTGTAGTGATGGACTCTGCAGAAAGTTGGTGACCTCTGTGCACTATGCCCCTCAGCATCCGCTGACCCCGCTCTGTCATTTTATGGGGCCTATCACTTCGTGGCTGAGTTGCTGTCGTTCCCAGTCACTTCCACTTTGTTATAATCCCACTGACAGTGGACTGTGGAATATTTAGTAGTGAGGAAATTTCACGACTGCAATCTTGTGGCATCTGATCACGGTACCACGCTGGAATTCACTGAGCTCCTGAGAGCGACCCATTCTTTCACTAATGTCTGTAGAAGCAGTCTGCAGGCCTAGGGGCTCGGCTTTATACACCTGTGGCCATGGAAGTGACTGGAACACCTGAATTCAATGATTTGGATGGCTGAGTGAAAACTTTTGGCAATATAGTGTATATGTCAGACACGGTCTCAAAAAACAGCCTGTTCAATGTTAAAGGACCGAGGCAGGGAAGTCATGTAAAAAAGAAAGATGACTTTTTGATTCATAAAATCTCACAAACGTTATAATTGGACTTAAGGGTAAACAAGTAAAATATAGGAGAATGTAGGTTATGGGTCTAGATTGCAGGAAATGTTTTGACACAGAATAAAAACACTTATAAGAAAGTCAGTGTGACTGAAGCCTTTTTTAAATTCTGTCTATTTCTGTGTCCTTTCTTGAATATCCTCTCTCTCCCCTCTTGCCTTGCCCATCTCCCCCTCCCTTCCTAATTCCTCTCTCCTTCTCTGTCCCTCCAGGATGTTTGGATAGATTATTTATCTGTCCCGCTTGGGCCAGGAAAGGCTACTGCGAAAGCAAAAGAAAGCTCATGCAGAAGCATTGCCCCTACAGCTGCGACTTCTGTTACGGTAAGAGCAACCACTGATGCCAGTCAGAATTCTTCATAAGTAGACAGACATTAAAATATAGAAGTTCTGCAATTAAGCTGAGAGTAAAGGGAATAACAGCCAGTAAGTAACATTACTGCCCTGTAAGCAACAATCAAACATTGATGCAGCCAGACACAGGTAGACCTGTCTTGTCTGAGCTATAATAGCTGTGCTTTAACCACTGAAGGAATATCTGGAGGCACAGAGTAAGTGTTGGGGAACAGCCACATAAAAAAGCGTAGTTAAATCTTTGTAAGTACATTTCATGGCGTTCATTTTATTCATAATGGGCTTGTAAATTAGCTGATGAGTCACGAGGTTTTAGGGGTAGGGAACACTACTATAGTTTCTTATTAAAGACTGAGCAAAACTGACTTTTAGTTTCTGTGAAAAAGAATTTGTCAAACTTTCATACATTTTACCATTTACAGTCTCTCTGTCAGAAAGTTAATGGCCCAGTTTTAACACAGGGTAGAAATGAGCATCACCCAATCTTGCATATACTACCAATACAGAACACAATCTAAGGATGAGAGAATATTCAGATATCCAAACTCATGTTACTATTCAAAGTGAAATGCCTTAAAAGAAAAATACTGAACATAAAAATTCTGTGTTGACAGTTCTGTAACATTCAGAGATTTAAATGGGATTTAAGCTGAAATATTTACTAAGTTAACTAATGTAAAAAAATCAAAAGATCATGCAGGTCTTACAAGCTTCAAATCTCAGTAAGCTAGAGTAGCGTTTAATATGAAACACTGTGGGGAAGTGTGAAGTGTCTCCGAGTGGAAATGAGCACTAAATGTACTTGTGAAGCAAAGGAAGGTTTTAACATTAGTTCAAATATTGGTATAAAATAAAAGGAGTGGCTAGCAGAGCTGAAAGATTAATCATTTTTTATATTAAAATCTGAACAAGTGCAATTTTCAAATCACAAGAGCTGCAATTTTAATTATAGCCTACTCTATTACCATTGTAACCTAATAACAGGGAGCTTTTTAACCACCTGTAAATGATGAGCATTAGCAGCAGCCAAACACCCATTCACTCGAGCAGCTGGTAGCCTAGGGGTGAGCTAGAAACCAGAAGGATGCGGGTTCAAACTGCAAGACTGGCTGGGTAAGACGCTTTAACCCAAGCAAGCAAATTGACAGAACACGCTTGCAGGACCAATAAAGCATGTAACTGTATACGTGACAGCACCACTGCAACTAACTGGCAATCTGACAAAGCATGTCAGCATTTACGCCTCAAGCCTAAATAAATAATTTTTTTTAATAAAAAGGCCTGAAATAGCTTATAGAAAATAATTGCAATGTAAATTAAAGTTGCAATATTTGTCAGAAAAATCGCAGTTAGCCCATTTATTATCTGACCAAAAAAAAAATCATGTTACTGGAACATCCTGAACTATTTCAGAGTTCATAAATATGCAATATACGGTGCGTTATAGTCAAGCAGCGTTATAATAGCAAACAGGTGGAATTCCCACCCCCCCCCCAAAAAAAAAAAATTAAAAAGGTGGTCAGGGCAGCAGTGTAGAATAAAACACTTTAGAGTGGCAATGCACTGATATGGGACTTTTGCAGATATGTGATCATTTTTATGCCCATTTCTACTGATATGTCTGTCAGGCATTTATAAAACGAACAAAAGAGGACAATCCGCCTGGATCAGCACTGCGAAGAGGTGAAACAACTTCTTTCTGTAGGATTACAAGAGCAGTTTAGAAATAAACTGCAGATATTTTAGTACCCTAGCGTCACCTAAACACTCTGCTCCTCAGGAGTACAATAAAATACATCAAATACTGGCATGAAGTCCTGGTCAAATGTGCACATCTGTCCAAAACCGATGTAATTCCAATATCACCGACATGCGTTGGAACAGTGCAATGCCGATCAGAGCAATGCCAATCAGTGTCCATCAAACGCATTTGACCAGTGAAGTAAAAAGATCAAATCACTGAAAGATGAAGGTGAGGCAATAGATCAGAGGGGAGTGTTTTGGGGAGAGTTCCTATGCTAGATTAGTTTATATTTTTTGGAAAAATGGCACCGACTTGGTTGGGAAACCATTTTCAGTTTGTGTTTAGAGGCGCCAGTTTCAGTTTCAGAAAGCAAAACACACTTCATTAGGTAGAAATTAGGAAATCGACTTGGCGAGTGCAAAACTTTCCACTTCGCTTTGGATCAACAGTCAGTTTTAGCAGTGTGTTTGTTTTGTCTTGCCCTACCACCAAATGCATCTGGAAACATTTTTCATTAATAGACATACAAAAGTGTCTCTGTACACTGTTAAAGTCTTCTTTCAAGACCATCTTCAGTTATTTCACCATATAAAGTAGGGCACTCATTTCACATAAGAGGCGTGTTTCACTTTTATCCACCGTTTAATCTTCCCATTACTAATCAGCAGGAGCCTCTGATTTATTTTGTCCACTCTGCCAATAGGTCTTCTTTGCTTGGAACAGTGTCCCTTCCCAAAGCTTTGGCATTGTACTCGGTCATTTAGATTTTGAGATTTATTGTACTAAAATGGAAATTCATTTTTCAAAATTTCTACAAAATTAAATAAGATCTAAAGAGGGTCATTCAGAGTGGTTGGATGTGAAATGTGGCATTCGAGTGAAATTTAAAAGGTCTCTTTAAAGAAACCAGATGTCTGAAGAGCTCGTCACAGAACTGTTATGTACATATTAATAGTTGCAAATGCATTACCTGACGCCTGATACAGTGTTGTATGGTGCCTTTGAGATGTTTTGGCCTATAAGGTATTTTTTCTAAATACATTGAGGATGGAGAGCAACATGAGCGCTCTAAGGCAGAACAGTAGCCAAAAACATTTTTTCCTGATTTAAATAAAGGTGTGCAGCTAGTAGAGCTGACAAGATTCATCATTTTTATATCAAAATCACTATTTGAAAGAGTTTGAGCTGCCTTTTGAATTATAGCCTGCCTATTTAATAACACTGCCTTAGCAAGTACCGCTACCACTGTTTCACACTGCATATGAAATCCCAAAACTGTAGGCTAAATAAAATGGTTATATTACCACTATTATAAAGACGGAGTGAAGAGGTTTCTCTACAATGCACCATTTCACATCAAACCACTCAATGTGTACATCTCAAGCACTGAAACTGGAAAATCTCCTTGAATTCTGTAACGAGGGAATGCAAAATGATTTCTGTCTGAGCATTACAGTGATTTACATGGAAATTTCCATCAGATTTAAGGTGGTCCGTAAGGAACTCATTCATAGACTGGCCCTAAATTCCATCTGTACATCAGTTTACAGAAAGCCTTCCCTGACCAACAGCAACACTGTGAACCAACAGCTGAGTGGTCAGATCATGGGTGCACACTTAACAGCATTCGTCTAACTTTGTATATGTCTGTTAAGAAGACGAAAAAAGAGAGGGGGAAAAAGTTCCTTATGTGTTGATCTATATTCCATATAGTGAAACTTGTACATGCACTCATATATGCACAGACATTAAGTAGCCTGAACGGGACATTCCAGCACAATAAAGTGAATGACACAATGAAGTGATGGACATACCACTGGTGTAAACCAAAAATTTCCAGGAACCACTATGCGTTTTAGAAGAGGAGAAAAATTCCGAGGTCAGTAAGAGGCATCAGGCCTCAATCACTAAGCTATAAAGTCTCTTGGTGAAGTCTCGAGTCTGGTTACTGGAGTACAGCGGATTAGCTGAGGGATCTCAGCAAGGCTCTCCGCTCAGGAATCCAAACATTTCGAGCCAGCCCCGTGTCCTGGAAGAACACAACAGGAAACGTCTCCTCCTCGAGACTCCCCAATGCAGACGGCTTTTCCATCTAAGTGTTGCTCAGGGAAGTAAGAGGATGCGGTTCCTAATCTGGATCTCATTGCAGACAGGGTGCAGTTAGGTCCCGGGGGAAGGTTTCCTGCGTTAATGCAAGCCACTGGAATCTCCGAGTTTGCCTTACAGGTTTCAGATGCAAGAAAACCAACTTTGGTGTAGAGGTGCAGAGTACAAATGGTCCTGTAGCATAGAAGGAGGAAAGGGCAAGGACAGTGCACAGTCAGGATGTAGCCCAAATGATGTTAATGAATACTCAGTGCTCAAAGAGACTCAGAGCTCTAAACAGGAATCTAGAACTTAAAGGTGACTTTCATAAAGAGCTTTATATATGTATATTGCAGATGGTACATTAGTGCATATCATTGCCAAGTAATGACTTTGTCATAATGCCCAAACAGCATTCCCTTTTCCCACTGTCGCCCCAACTCCAAAGCCGCCACGGACCAAACACAAGCTTGTTGCTGAGGGAAGGAAACTGACCTTCCGCTGTGGAAAGAAAATTGCTGCGAAGCAAGGCAAAGTGTAGTGAGTTACTTTTCCTTATCCTCATCATTGAGCACAGTAACAGTGGTGTGGTGGTGCTTCAACTACTTTATATTGTAACCTGTAATGATATTGATTACTTGCTGTAAGCCTCCATGACAGCTTTGTTAATGTACACTCAATGGCCACTTTATTAGGTACATTGTTAGGTGCTTGTTAACACAAATAGCTAATCAGCCAATCACACGGCCGCAACTCAGGGCATTTAGGCATGTAGAGGTGGTCAAGACAACTTGAAGTGCAGGCCGAGCATCAGAATGGGGAAGAAAGGGGATTTAAGGGACTTTGAACGTGGCGTGGTTGTTGGTGTCGGACGGGCTGGTCTGAGCATTTCAGAAACTGCTGATCTACTGGGATTTTCACACACAACCATCTCTAGGGTTTACAGAGAACGGTCCGAAAAAGAGGAAATATCCAGTGAGCGGTCAGTTGTGTGGACGAAAATGCCTTGTTGATGTGAGAGGTCAGAGGAGAATGGGCAGACTGGTTCAAGATGATAGAAAGGCAGCAGGAACTCAAATAACCAACCAAAATCTTTGAGGAACGTTTCCAACACCTTGTTGAAAGTGTGCCACGAAGAATTAAGGCAGTTCTGAAGGGAAAAGGGGGTCCAACCTTTTACTAGCAAGGTGTACCTAATAAAGTGGCCAGTGAGTGTATATTGCTATAATAAATGATATACTACACTGTGCAAAAGACAGAGACGGCCCTTTTTATTGAATGTGTTTGGCATTATGTGAATTCTGAGAAATAGAAAATGCAACCAACCTTTAAGACTAAGCTTTTAAGCTTTTTTTTTTTTTTTTGGAAAACTGAATGCAAGTCTCCTGGAAGCTGTAGAAGTCAAATGGTATACTAAATATTGAAATATGTGATTTTATATTTAGTTGTTGACTTTTTTAGTAATTGTCTGTTAAACATGTTTTCTGCTTTTTTCCCCTAATGCTGAAAAATGAATAACTTGATTGCCCTTTTGACTGAGAACACATGAAGAATGGTCTCTGACTTTTGGACAGTACTGCACTTCTGAGTTTTCCTTTGCTTAGCCGTAGGTAAGGTTAATCACAATAACCGCTAATATTCTGATCTTCCTAGCTGGTACAAAGATGGAGAGTTGCTGGAATTCTCTCACCCTGGCTACATCTCTCTGAAAGACGACCACATAAGCATTGTGGCTAACGCGATCAACGAGGGTACATACACCTGCATCGTGAGGAAGAAGAACAAGGTTTTAACAAACTATTCATGGAAGGTACGGGTTCGCTTCTGAGGGCTGGAGTGGACTTCAGCCTGTACTTCAGTGGAGATCATAGTCAGTCTTAAATGGAAAGAAGCACTGGGTAAAAGCAGAATCTGACAGTTCTGTTTCCTCCTGATCTAAAGAGCTCTGCCATTCTGTGATCAAGTGCTGTATAGAATAGTCAATGAGGAATGCAGAACAAATGAGATGGAACCAAAAGCTTAAGTTCATCACAGCACCACATGGAACCTCACTCTCTTGGGCACATATTCCACTAGATTAATACTACAGTGTTTTGATGTCAGGGTTGTTTTTTTTTTGGTAAATTGCGATTCCTTAGGTGCCAAATAAAAACTTTCTGTGACCGTTGCTGGTTTCCTCTTTTGCAGTGAATCATGTTTGTGGTTTCCTTTTTTTAATAGCATCACAGTACTGTATGATACTAATTCCAGAGCAAAGGAAAAATAACTATAAATAAACCTAAGGCACAGCATTAGACACAGCTAACTAGTATTTTCAACATGTAGCATATTCTGTAGTACTTGGTATTGATCCATTTTATTTAAGCCATGTCCTTATTTTACTTCTGGTTGACCACTATTGGCACTTCTGAGGTCAACCAGCTAAATCACAGTAGCTAATCTGCAAGTTTCCAACACTGAATTGGCAACCGTGTTGATTTAAGACATGCTAGCAATTTAGTGAGTGGAAATACAAGCAGCCTAATGTTCAGTGGGAGAAAGCCAGGGAAACTTCAGAAATCCAGAAGTCCACCATGAAACAAGGACTTGGAGAAATTATATAACATCAGAAAAAGGAAAAAAAAAAAAACAGGCAAAAGCTTCTTTTATCACTGAAGTTCCTGATGCCCAAATCATTAAGTGTCTATGACTAAAATGGAGAAAATTGCTTTGAGAGGAAAGTCACTGTGGCTTCTCTAATAAAATGGAGAAGCAGACAAAGATCTCTTGATTGTGCAGACTATGTGCAGTGCAAAGAATGACATCATTTTTGGACATCTGGTGCTGGGGCTGCTTTCAAGGCTGGTTGGCTATTCTCCCCCCCTCTTTCTTGTCGTTTCTGTTTTAAAACTCAGCTTCCTTACTCCTTTGCAACATACCCAGAAGTTTCAGACTTCAGAAGTGTATAAATAGACTAACAAAGAGTTTTATTTCTCACAAAATAACGTCACCTGTGCCAGTCACTACAGTTATGGATCTAGCTTGTGTAGGAGGGAATGCAGGTGAATGGTCCCTCGTCAGTTGCATAAAACCAGGTTTGAAATACCAAATCCATGAAACGCTGATGTGATGTAATACACTGGAAGCTAAAACACAAAAATAAAGACGGAGGAAACAGAAAGTGGTTCTATGAAGACTGCAAAAGCACAAAGGGAAAAAAAAGGAATAAAACGCATTGACATCTGAAGCCAGAATCCCAATTCGGGCTTGTTTTTGAGTTAATGGCTTGTAACCACTAGAAGAATATGAATCAATATGTCTCTGAATTTCTCCAAGTCCCTGGAGAACAGTTTGTAAGAGTCTGTCTGTGTCTCACCAAGGCTCAGAGGAAAGATCATGGTCTGCTTTCAGTGAGTCTCTCTTGAATCGAGTCCTGGCAGTAGTGCCATAAAACAGCAACAATTCCCAGGCCAGACTGCCTGGTACCTGAGTAGGGATGAGTCAAGGGCTCAGAACTTCAGACTGAATCCTGGGCCAGACTTGGACAGTCCCTGGTTAGCCGTAGTCAGGTGAAAACCAGTGTCTTTAAGATCGTCGTCACCCTGGAGAGGACAATGAAATGTGCAAAAAGATTTAATGAAAATGAAACATATACAGATAATTAAGCCTAAACATTCATCCATCTTTCTCATGATTTAAAGAAATTCAGCAAAAAAAAAAAAATCTAAAATGTTCCCTTTACTCCAAACGTAGATCAGCCGAGACGTTTCATGGTTTACATTTGTAGTTTTGCAGTGAAGCTGCAAGGCTAAAGTAACAAGGAATGAAAACTTTGACACCACCAAGAAATCATCACATATTTGTTGGTATTTCTGAAAAAAGTATTTGAATACTCTAATTCAGCCAATAAACAACTGGCTTCATTCACCAACTGTTCTTAAGAAATTTCTTCTTAAAACCCACTTAGGCAGTCCTCACGAAGATTCTGACATTCACCAATGTTTTCTCATTTGAAATTTGTTCTTGGGTAAAAACAGAATCTACGCACGCACACACACACACACACACACACACACACACACACACACACACACACACACCTGAGCACAAAGATGCGGTTTACGAAAACGTTATGAACATGACAGACTTTTTCATGGGACTTCCTCAAGAACCCCCCAAAAAAAGACGGTGCGTGAAGACCAATATTTACGTCATGATTAACTATAATTTTAGGCATGTCTGTTAATGCAGTACAAAATATATCCAGCAGGCCTCAACAATGTATTATTAGTGGCTGAAGTTCATCTGTTGATTGTAGCCCTGTCATTCAAAGATACATAACCTAATAAAATATTTTTATTTATATGTCATCATACAACCATCACCTGGTTGTAGTGTAGTTGTTTTCATTTATTTTGACAGGTTATTTTATATGGCTGATTCTCTCTTTTAAATCATGAAAAACATCAAGGCCAATGTACATGCAGAGTTGAGCTCAGTTATAGCTGGGTTGGGCTCACTCGTGCAGCTCTCTTCCACAGCGTAGAGTTGCTGGCTAGAATGGCTAAATTTAACTTCACCCCTCGCCTGATTCGTCTGCTTGAGAGCACCCACGACACCAGTAGTATACCAGTAGTATACCACGACACCAGTACTATACCAGTAGTATACCAGTAGTATACCACGACACCAGTAGTATACCAGTAGTATACCACGACACCAGTAGTATACCAGTAGTATACCAGTATACCAGTAGTATACCAGTAGTATACCACGACACCAGTAGTATACCAGTAGTATACCACGACACCAGTAGTATACCAGTAGTATACCACGACACCAGTAGTATACCAGTATACCAGTAGTATACCACGACACCAGTAGTATACCAGTAGTATACCACGATACAAATACCTGATTATGTGCATCACTCCCCCCCCCCCCCCCAACTCAATCACCTCAAATGGTGTGGAGTTCTTAAATAAGCTTGCTTATATGGATAAACTGTAGGACACTTTTCTATAAAGCAGAACACGGTATGTTGTGTAACTAAAATAGTAACAAGCATCTTCAACTCTGAATTTTGTCCATACTTTTGTCCACAACTAAACTTGGATACCAAACATGCCTTGGCTGACTGACTGCATTCGAGGAAATCTGTGTAAACTGGATTTTTTTGGCTAAATTATTGCTTCAAACTTGTTCTGAAAGAAATAGCTGAAAAAGCACGAAGTGGACTAAAATGATCAAGACCTCTGGCCTAAATAACTGACATAGATGTTAATCACTTGAAGAACATTGTAAAAGATTGACGTTTCAGATTTTAAATGTACAGCAAGCTTTACAGTCATAACACTGGCAGGTAGCTATGGTTTTTCATACCAGCTGACTGTAGCCCAGACCCCCCTCTGGGGGTCGAGGGCTGGTTCCTCTCTTCACCCGCTGTTGCTCACTCTTTGCTGGCCAAGTGGGGAACATGGATGGCTCAATGGGGAGCGGTGTTTCCCGGAAATACTCGTGTTTCAAGGCCTCGTCTGCACTGATACGTTTGGCAGGACAGTAGGTAAGGAATCTGTGAGAGAGAAAGTAGATTTGATTTATTTAAGTGACAAAACAAGACTATGCAAAGCTGCCAACAGTCCTGTTTTTCTGAGGTTTCTCTTTTATTTTAACCCCTTATCCACCAACTTATCTAGTCTGTGCAACAGCTGACAAAGTAAAATGCGCAAAGCTACTAGGCAGATTAGGCCATTATGTTTGTGTGTAATCTGTCTAACTACCAACAAGGACCCCTGTCCTCCAAGTCAACTCTTGCACCTTTATATCTGAGCAATATCAAAACATCAGCAGAAACACTACTCATGGTTCAATGCAGCCATTTGCTAGTTTAGTTCTGAACATTCAGTCTATTTAAATTCAACTAGTACTTTTTGTGTAATGCAGCAGCTTTGTTTATAAAAAAGTTGGCTGTTTAGGCTCCCAGGATGCACAGCCATTAAAGTGTTGGCCCCATCATCAGGAGATCCCTAGTAATACTACAGCAAGATCCTTAGTAATACTACAGCAAGATCCTTAGTAATACTACAGCCATCCAAGGCCGGGAATCCAAAACAGCACAACTGTTGTCGGTGCTAATTCTAGACATTGTTGATATGTGGCTTCTGCTGTGCATAGTATAATCTTAACTTGCATTTGTGGATGCAGATCTAAACAGTCTTCATTGACAACAGCTTGTCAAAGCATTCCCAAACTCATGTGACAGTATCCATCACAAAGGCATGCTGGTTTAAAGGAGTGCTCCCTGAGGAAGGTCATGGGCATGCAGTTGTGGTTTTCAGCCTTGCCATTTATAATGTTCTGATGGCATTTTGCATCGTACAGGGTGAAATACCTTAAACCCTTGCAATCGTCACTGAGGAATAATATTCTTAAACCGCCGGATTAATTGCTGACTAAGCTTTTGCCAAAGTGAAAAGCCTCAACCCGCCCTCGCTTATAAAACATTAGTCCTTTCCCAAAAGTTCCTTCTACATCAAAATATGACTGTTAGAACATGTTGTGGAATCACATATTTACAAAAACACAAGGAAGCTGATAAAACATTAAATATCTTTTCATTTAAAACGGATCAGGTGGATTTACAAATTACTGCTTTCAGTTTTTACCAGCATTTCACAAAGCACCCCAGCTTTTTTTGGAATTAAGGTGTGCATTACGGGTCTAAATGGCCAAAAGCTGTTTTTGTTTTCTTTGTCCCCCTCCCCCCCTATGCTCCCCTCATGTCAGCAGGCTTTCTTAGCTTGTTCGCAACACATTTTAGATCGTGGAAAAATGTGATTATCATTTTCCAAAATTGCTGAGAGCTACTCTGGGGAGAGATGAATGCTAGATATGTGCTAGAAACATGTTTGTTTATGCTTTTGACAGCTTGTATAATAGCAAATCCAAATGTCATCTCAGGAACAGTGGAAAATGAGCCGAAAAACAGATTTGTTTACAAATAAAGTAAATGTTAGCCATGTTAACAACAGATAACTGACAAATATATGAGCAAATGACAACATCTACTGAAGCTACCCATAAACTAAAAACTAAAAGAAAGGGGTATTTTCCTGGTCTGGAGTGCAGTCTAGGATGTGTAATTTGGCTGCTGTTTCTGGCTGCCCTGCGTCTAACAGGCCAGGCAGACTCCTCCGCAAGAGAAGCTCCTGCTGCTCCAGACAGACCAAACACAAACGGCATGTTCACCTGCTGACATACTGTATGCAGCACATGACACACACACACACACACACACACACACACACGTGTGGTATTTGCAGCTAGGTTGTGATTTCCTACAGAGATTTTTTAGCTGAAAGGAGCGATGCATTCAAAACTATAAGAACCTCACAAAGAGACCTTATATAAACGGGTGCACTGCACGGGTTCTCACTGTGTGTGAGAAGAGACAATATAACGTATCTTAATCCCTATTCAAGCCTGATTATATTTGTCTGGGGAGGTGCTATAATTCTACAACCTGCTGACAAGATCTGTGACTTTAATCCAGTACAAATCTGAAATGTTGACATTTTAAAAAATTTGTCAAGTAAAATTTGTCAAGTAATGAGTCCGGGAAGAATTACCTTCTGTAACTGGCTGAGCTCTTTCAGTAATCACAGTCCTGTTTGACCTGAGCTCATCCTAAAGCAACAAAACCAGCTAATATACACAGCTGTGCAGCATATTGTTATTATTACTGAATGTCATGTCTGTTGCATAACTGACTTGAACATCCAGGCTGTGACCTCTGAATCCAGGCTCTCTGTTCTAATTTGGAGAAATTACACAGACATGCTATTCCGTATGGATCAGCCAGACAGTTTCCCTACAGGTTACATTTCTGAACCTCCTCTGGTAAAACTAATTCAGCCTGAATAGTGCTTTACTTTATTATTGTGTGTGCATATTTCACTAAGACAAGCCTCACAGGAACCTAAGGCTGGCTTTAAACAGTGAAAATGTCAAATTAGTTGCATGCAACAACTTCTGTACTTGATAGTAACACAAAGCAATTCAAAAAGTCAAACTGAACACATTCCATTACTCCACTAGTTTGCGAAGGTGGCAGTTTATATTTTTTTAATACAATGTATCGCTCCGGATATATAAAATCATCTGTTACTTACCTGCACTTGCATATCTGCAATATTTTTTCTCATCTTTATATAATCTGTCACTATCCTTTAGTTCACTGAGGGCTGCATCTTGGTCTCCACTTCTATACTAATATTCATCATCTTAGTTATAAAGCAATCTGCACTGTGTAAAAATTAAGGTGATCCTTTAAATTATGCAACAAGAAAAAATTTGTTTTATGCAAGTTTCAAGAAACTTAGGTTGTATGAAACTTTCCCTGTGTAAATCCAGACCAGGCAAGTGAATACTTACTTGTTCATGAGGTCGAAGCCATGATCAGACAGCAGTGCTCCAAAGCGCTTACGCAGGTTGTTATAGGGGTACTCTGTAAAAGTCATCTTCTTCACTGCAGGCAACTCATTGTAGCCTGGCCAAATTTTCTCACTGGGAGAGCCTAGGTCCTACGATACAAGAAGAAAGAAATCACACAGGCTCACACATGTAACACACAAATGGCTTTACGAAGGTTTTGAAGGCCGGTGGAGGCGGCAAATGTTAAAAGTACACTAAATTGAAGAGAACACCACCAAGCCTACATTAGACAGCTCATCTAGCTGGGGTATACATGTTTGGGACTGTGCACTGGCAGGATAAATGTACAAAAACTGTTTACAAGAACAGGAAATTACATTATAAAACATGTGTCCTGTGGTCAGATGAATCATCACAGTGATGAATGATGTACTCAAGTTGGACAATTTTTTTCCCCTTTAGTTTTTATTTCTGCAGACTAATCCCATGCAATGTCAATGAAAAAGTAAATTCAGTAAACCATACCAATGTGGGACCATGTAAAAAATGTGTTTTTCCTACTTCAACTACAATTATAAAGCTGAAAGCTCACCTTAAATATTTTGTTGATTTGGTCAATCTCCGACTTGCCAGGGAAGAGTGGTTTCTGGGTGAGCAGTTCGCCAAATATGCAGCCCACTGACCACATGTCCACAGCAGTGGAGTACTCCTGTAAAGAAAAATGAAGTATGAACATAAAATGAACATAACTTGCAGTAGACTGTCAGCGAGTATTCCCTGTTCTTAGCATTTTTTAGAAACAATGGATTTCAACAACAATAACAAAATCATCAAGAGTTTATGCTTCTAGCACAGATTTTATTTATGTCCTATGTTGTCTCACTGTTGGACATGGCTCTGAAGGTTGCTGCATGACAGCTCACTGACCTTTGCCCCCAAAAGCAGCTCGGGACCACGGTACCATAGCGTGACCACCACTGGTGTGTAGGGTTTCAAGGGAGATCCATACTCTCGTGCCAATCCAAAGTCTCCAATCTACAGAAAACAGATACTTTTATATGTACGGATGGTTTTCCTGATAAAGTCTTTCATATTTTCCCCATGTAGGACCGGTTTAGAAGAACATTTCAGAGTATTTTTGAAGAACCTGATTAGATACAAGGTCTTCTAATCATGAATAAATAATTAATAAACTGAAAATTCTGAAGCTGTTTTCTTTTTTGACAGAACCAGAGTGATACCTTTAAAATGCCTTTGTGGCTAAGCAACAGGTTAGAGGTCTTGAGGTCACGATGTAGGATCCAGTTGTCATGGAGATGCCGAACTCCTCTCAAGAGCTGAATCATTAGTGTCTTTACTTCACCTAAAAGATGACAAAAAGTTGATTATTCGTTTATTAATAACTTCACCTGCACATTAATAGACCACAAACCTAATACACGTTTTGCAAGAACGATGATTAAAAATGATGCACTTCACCTGGGAGGAAGGGCTGTTTCATGGTTTCCATTAGGCTCTTTAGGTCATGCTCTACATAGTTCATCACTATGTAGATCTTGTCCATATTACTGCCCACAACGATCTCCTACAAGAATAATGGTTACAGACGACAGATTATTAAAAGCATCACAAATCCTACAGTAACTCTAACCTGAAAATGTATTTATTTGATTAAATAATACTTTACTCAGTACTTCCTGGAAAAAGTATTATTACTTTGTGGTTTACTACTTTTACATTACTCTGTAAAATCATTCACATCTGTTCCAAATGGAAAAGTAGAAGAGAAAACCCAGTAATCATTTCCAGTCATTTATTGGGACAGGTGCATTACCAGTACTACCTTTACTCTGAACACACAGGTATGATCAAAATTTTGTAGAACCAGTGCTGTTTGAAAACTCCATGAAAAGTCAGTTCAAAAACAGATGCCTTAAAATAAAATTCTATGAATAGTAATAGGAATGTAAAGCGTATGGAGTCATTTTGAATAAAAATCTTGCTTGAACTGTTCAGTTAAGGTCTGTGTTCTCTTTTCAGCATGAGGATCTTTATCCATCAGTTTCATATTAGTGTGATTAGATTACTTCAACATTTGCTGAGCTCCCCAGCTCACAGTGAGCTGGTCACGTTTAGATTCAGTCAGCTGTCAAAAGCAATTCATGTAAATTGTGTACAAGGACAGGTAAGAATATTATTAGACAATTCTTTTTGAGTCAAAACTATGAAATTACAAAAATTTAAACTATTGTGTTAAACTATTTGCAGAAAAAAGTAATCACATTACTATAACCCAGGAGTGCACAACTCCAGTCCTGGAGGGCTGGTGTCACACCCACTAAACCTGCTAATGAGCAGATGAGTTGAATTAGCTGTATATGTGCAGGATAGTCACCAAACTGTGCTGGACACCAGCCCTCCAGGAACAGAGATGTGCACCCCTGCTGTAATGCATTACTTCATACAGTGATACTCGAACAGTGAGTCACAAATAAAAACAATGCTGCAGATTTTCATCTCCTGACGCAGGCAAGTAGAAATCATACGATTCAAATAACTCACCCTAACAGTCACTATGTTGGGGTGCTGGGCCTTCAGGATGGTGTTGATCTCTCGAAGAGAAGTGATGGGAAATCCTTCCTTCTCTTTCTCCATCTTCAACCTCTTGAGGGCCACAATTTCATCTGTTTTTTTGTCCTTGGCTCTGTAGACCACTCCATATGTGCCTTCCTCTATACGGTTCAAACACTGGAATTCCTCCACACTACGACAACCCTAAAACACAAAGCAGACATGCAACACTTGTTTAGTGTTGTATTAGACAGCTGATTATAAAGGTCTGTTAAGTTGGCATTTAAATGCCTTTTATATTTAATTAATATGAAGAACACACAGCACACAGTTATACAAACATTTTTATGGCTTAATCTATGATATGATATGAATGACTGAGGATGTGACAGTCCAACTGTGTACCTGTAAAGCTGGGAGATATTTGGGAAGCTCTTTCTTCAGTTCTACAGGTGAGACAGGAGGCGAGTCTGGGATATAATTTTCTTCTGGTGTGGCGGATTGAGAATGAGACTGAGGGGTCCCATCTCCCCCTTCTTCTCCTTCCTCTCCCTCTTCCTCCTCACCGCTCTCCTCAGAGTCGTGATCAAAGCGTGACTCTGGGACTAAAGAGGAAAACAGGCAAAGAAACCAGACCAAACTGTTTGTAGCAATCGGGATACCTGTGTAGGGGCTCGATAGAAAGAGCATTCTAGCATTCTTCATAGCTAACCAACCAATATTGGGATCCATAAAACACTATGGACAGACAATTCTACTTTAAAATGCAGCAGCTAGAGTACAAGAAACTTTAAAATGGAAGTATATTACTCATGTTGGAACATCACACTGCAAATCTATTAGTCTATTACATTTTTTATTGTTGTTCATATCTTGCTTTTCTTTTTATCTGCATTTTTAGGCTTCTCTTACCACAGTTTGTTAAAATGTTTGCCTACATTATCATGTTTCTTTATGTAATGTAATTCAAATCCCATAAGCAACAAAGCTGAAATAATTCAAACTGGCCCTGGGTTTGCAAGACCATCCTTACCAGCAGGTATGTGGTGACCATTCTCTCTCTCTTCTTCCTCCCCTTCTGACTGCTCCTCATCGCTAACGTCGTCTACAGAAGGAAAGAAAAACAAAAACAGGGAAACTCTTTACCAAAACAGCTATTATTACTTTTACGGCTGAATATATACACATAATACTGCATTTTAAGTTTAAACTGTAACTTTCTCATATTTGCTAGATCACTTTATTATGTTGTGAGGATGCATATCACACTGATTTAGGATAAACTGATCCAACACAGTAAAATAAAAGCTATTCATTGTCACCATGATGATGATGATGATTAGCACGCCAGTGCCTTTTAACAAGGGCCAACAAAAATTAATATGTAAATAAGGTCATACACACTAAACACTTAAACATTCTAAGAAACAGAGCTACAGATTTTAAGAGAAGAAATGCCGACAAATAACAGTAAAAATTTAAAAAACTAATTATTTTTATGTTTTACTACATGTATAATGTACATTTTAGCAGGTATGGTTTAATTTTTTTAATTAAACATGTCAGTAATAATAACTTCAGCCATTTTCTGATTAATTATAAGAACAGTAATAATTTTATGCACACAACTAAGAACATTTGGTATTTTTATTACAAATAAATTCTAATTACTATGGCTAACTGTTTTAGCTCTCATTTCCTACTTTAACTCCTTTTTCTTGATCTCACGAATTTAATTTATACAGGGGAAATGTGACATTTTAAGTAGTAATTAAGAAAATTCATTTTCTTGATATCAGGAATTTGATTTGCATTAATTAAATATTAAATATCAACTATTTAATAAAACATTTTTGCATGCGTAAATTGAATTCCTTTGTAAAATTAATTCTTAAAAAAAGTATTAGAATATAAAAAGTCTTGCAATAAAATCAATTCAAACATGTAATAAGAGTCTAAACATGTCAAGCTGCTTTTCTCTTCTTTGGATTACAAGCTAAACCTACTTCTCATACACAAGAGGAGGATTCCAAATACTGAATCTGACACAAGAATAAGAAGCTGTTTTAAGCACAGCACTAGTTTTAAGCACAGTGCTAGCCTGCATTGCTGCACTCTTCCAGAAAGTCTTTACATTAGATGTTGAAACACTGCTGTGAGGATTTGATTTGATTCTGCCACAAGAGCATTAGTCAGGTTAGGTACAGATGTTGGAAAGTCATTAGATGGAGCTCCAGCACTCCAGAGAATGCAGTCCCACTACTCCACAGCTCAATGTTCAGGGGCCTTTATGCCCTTTAGCCAACATCTGGCATTGGGCATGGTGAGCTTTAGCTGCTCCAGAGTGTTCCATTCTAATGACAATGCTTTTGTCTGGAAAATATACAAGGTCTCTGTATGCAATTAAAGCCTGTGTCAACAACGGGTGTAACTTGTCTGTATACTTCTGAAAGTACAGGGTTTATTGACCTGGCTGGAAGGACACCAACCTGCACTCTGATCAGATCCTGAATCTGAGCCCGACTCTCCCTCTTCATCTCCTTCACTCTGGCTGCTCGTTTCCTCTTCTTCGTCGTCATCCTCATCCTCCGATCCAGAACCTGAAGCTTTTATTAGGAAAGTTATGAAATTAAGGGACAGTGGACAACAAAAATAAAATCAACTTATATGAAATAAGATGATACTGATACTACTACTACTACTACATCTATTATTATTATTATTATTATTATTATTATTATTATTATTATTAATAATAATAATAATAATAATAATAATAATAATAATAATAATGAATAAGATGATGATGAGAAAGTATTCTGAGCACAGTAAAAACGTATGCATGCATGTTGTAAGGCAGCGTATATATTTCGGCGTTTTACATCTCCAATAGCCTATAACCTTTTTTCGTTATGGATGTAGTTGTTCATCACTGAAGACAGCTTAGCAGTTGCTATAACTGGCATAGCATTTAGCGTCACGTCTGTGCACATTTTTGGTTCTTACCTATGGAGGACTCTGCTGTACTGGTCTTTCTCTCACTGTCACTGATATCCTGAAGATCAGAGAGTAAATCTCTTCCCTCTGGCTTCTCTTCTTTTACTGAGGAAAAAAAAGCTTATTCTTAAAACCGATTACAATGCTATGCTTTCCATGACACATGAAGCTTAAAGCATCTGTAACGTTACGCAACACACTCACCATACAGCAAAAGCTTATCACTTTTACAGTGACCTCGCAAATAAAAGCAAGTGAAGGAAACTGGGTGACATAATAGCCTCTGTGCAGCAGACTACAGGACATACCCCGCCAGTGAGGGAACGCTAATGGCTAGCACACACCACTAGAAGTGTCTTATTACCACAAAAGCTGTGCTAGACTGGCCTATTAAGACTCGTAGGAAAAACTCTGGCTGAACTTCATTTTACAGTGTGGAAATAACCTGGTATGGACTAACAGATTACATCTACGAAGGAAATGATAGTCTCCTATTAGCATCAGTGAAAAATAAGAAAAAAATATAATTAAAGAAGCAAAAATTATCATAATAATAACCTCTTTGGAGCACTCAATAACAGTAAGAATGCCCTGATTTGATCCAGGTATATTTCAACCCTTACAGGTCCACAATGTTATACATAAAAGAAAGTCGCATATAAAAGAATAAATCTCGGGAATTCATGTGACTTTTCCTTTTCCAAGAAGGATAGCACTTTGCCTTTCCAATGAGGGCTCCGGTGCAACTATATCCCTTTTTAGAAGCTTTGCAGAACAGTCTCGAACTGCTCAACTCTGGAGACTGTATAAAATAAATCCATAATGTAAATAAATCCAACATAAAAGTGTAACCCTACAAGGGTTAATGGATCTGGAATCAGCTGCGTGAAGCACAATCTAACTCTGATCCTCTGTTCATCTGTGGCCTACTTATTCCATTTAGAGGCCCCATAAATGGCACGTGCTGTACTATGCCCGGTATGAAACCCAGGTTAGCAGTAATGGCTCATTCACAGCCAAGACAAAGGAGCAGGCTACCATGCATATTAGAGCAGAACTAGAACGTCATTCAAAACACTACAAAACGTTTTAAGCATAAATAACAACATAGGAAATACCACTATATATCACCATTTTAAAGTGTCTGGAAGCCAAAACCCTCAGATCAGGCAATCCAATTAGATCAGTAAAGCACAAGTCAGTAGTAAACACACTATAAAATGGTCATTACAAAAATCTAAGCTTGAAAAGTTGAGAGCAGTTTGTATTAAATACATCTGACCAGATCAGGAAAAACAACAGAACTAACTGTAAGTATTGCATTTTTCTATGTACGTATGACAAAGACCTCATCAGCAATGCCTGGACACGACAACTGCTCATAGATTAAAGCAAGTCAAACCTTTCAGCCTATCTGCGAAGTCTGGAGAAACATCCGCATAAAACCAAAACTCTCCATTTATTTGGTTCCAAGACCCACCGTGGAAACTATGTTGCCTGAATCCCTTTTCAATGATGTAATCAATGATGTAACCTAATAATATAAATATATAATGTTATATTGTTGAAAGGCTGAAGGAATGAGATGGAAACAACTAAGGTATTAAAAGTGGGTCTAGAGTAAACTTAAGCTCCTGCATAAAATCCTCATGTGGTTTTGTCCTTGCTTTCAGTTTCTGTTTGTGGTCTACTAGGGCTTTTTATATTTAATTCAAAAGACATGAGAAAATAAAAGCATAATGCCTGGCTACTGTTTTTCTTTCTAGGTTTCCAGTTAGTGCCACATAGGTTTCCTTTCACACTGCAATAGGATATATGGAATCTACTGCTTATACTGCTCTTAATTATTCTGGCACAGAGCTCTGATGTTAGTAAAGCCCCTTTTCTGAAATTTAGTTTAAAAATAGGCCTACAAAACGTGACAAGGTAGAGTACGCACCAGCAGCACTGTATCAGTAAGCCACAACTTAACTGGTGCATCTATGTACACACTTTAATAAATGACAGACAGTTTGACGTCATTTGGTTCATTATAAGCTACACGCACACCATGAGGGAAAAAAACATTTTGATCTATACCGCTGTGGTTAACCTTATGTCAGTAACTAAAGTAGTCAAATGCTTGAAGTCAGCTTTTTCATATATTTATTTTAGCCATCCATGTGTACCATTCATCTGCTGGGAATACTGAGGGAACAGATATTATAATGGGGAACGTTTAGTTGGCTATGCTTGACTCACTTGTCCGACGCTGTTCACCACTCTCTGGTCTTTGTTCTCTTTGCTGACGAGCAGGGCTCCGGCTACGACTGCGGTGCCGAGGCTTGGCTTTGTCTCCGTACTCCTCTGTAGCACCACCCCGGTGGTGAGGGGGGGGGCCTATGGACACAACAACAGAGCAGAGTGCTGTTTAATAAACTAATAGTGGCAAATAGCGTACAAAATTACTAAAAAAAAATTGTCAGAAGAAAACCTCGTATCTCCATTTTTGTCATTTTTCCATTTTTGACATAATTTCAAAGGACCTGTTGCCCTTTACATTGTGTGTAAATTTCATGATGAACGGAGCAAAAGAAACGGCCCAAAATTACTTGGAAAGACGTCTTGTTCCTTTGACTTGCATTAAAACTACAGTATGTTTTTGCTTTCTCTTGTTAAGTTCTAATTTTTTGAGATACGAGGTTTTCTTCTGACAGCAGCGATATTTTTTATTTATTTTATATATATATATATATATATATATATATATATATATATATATATATATATATATATATATATATATATATATATGCGCGTGTGTATTTTCTTTGTAAACGTATAAACATCTCTATTTTTGTCACTTTTCAGTTTTTGACCTATTTTGAAAATGCTTCATGCACTTTGCCATTTTGGGTACATTTCATGACCAATGGACTAAAAGCAATGGAACAAAATGGCTTAGAAAAGTTTGATTACACGGACCTACATTCCTTCTCCTGTAAAGCCATTTACTATGAAGCTACATTATCCTCAGTGATCTTCCCCAAAGTACATACGCACCTTCTCGCCGTGCCTCCCGTTCTTTGCGCCGTTCCTCAGCTCTCCTCTCTCTCTCCTTCTGCTCACGCTGCTCCCTCTGTTCCTTCTGCTGCTGTTCGCGGAGCTTCCTCTCTCTCTCCCGTTGGCGCTCCAGCTGCTCCAGTCGGTCCCTGCAGGCCGGAGGAAACGGGGGAAGCCGATCAGCAGATCTCCACGAGCCCCAAACATCCACACAGGCAGGGTTAGTACCAGCCAGGCCTAGCCTTGGCTGTTCAGTCAAGAAAAGATACTCACTCACATTAAACATTCTGAATGGCCCAGTTGTTTGAGCCAGCGATTTAACTAAATGTTTAGCCCATTAAACTTTCAGTCAGAAAAAAAATTGTGCTCTCTAGTACAGTGTTTATCAATCCAGTCCTAGGGGCCCTCCTGATGGTTCCACACATAAGCAAAAATGTGGAACCATCTGGGGGCCCCAAAGCACTAGGTTGCAAAACACTGCCCTAAACCACACAGCAAGCAAAAGGTAATTTTTACATCCATGTTATAGCACCCCCTGTAGGCAACAGTCCATTAAAATCAATTTCATACTAAGCTTTGTGAAGACTGGACCAAAGCATTCAAGAGTTACAGTTTTTATGGCCATAAAAATCAATTTCACATTTGTTTAATTTATGACGGCCTGACATTTCTTTAGGTAGTTTAGTCTCCAGGGATTCTTTTGAGTCTATTTTTGGTGCCAACTACAAGAACAACCTAGTAGCAGTTTATAAAAAGTATATTCTATTTAAAAGGGCAGACTATACAGACAGCAGGCTCAACCTGTCTCTCTTCAACAATCTTGAATTTATGAATTAAAAATTAATTATTTAAAGTCTGTCTTCTTTTATCACTACCTGGCTGAGTAAAGAAAAGGCCGAGTTGTGCAGCTTTGACATAGATTTTTAGCTAAAGTGTGGAATTTTCAATTATACATATTTCACAAGTCTTTCCTTTTAAGGAATTTCATTAAAATAGCATCCTTAAGGATCATAAGGCTTTCATAATGTTAATGTACAAAGAATGTGCATTATTATATCTGCAAGATCCCACTCAATGTGTCAATATCTGTTTTACAGCTTTTAGAACAGTATAAATTCTTTTTAAACAGGATCATCAATTTTACCACCCAAAAAATGTGACGTGACAGTACCATACATTAAATATATGTATATTCACAAACGGCCTCTTCATCAAGTACGGCTCCTTAAGATCTATACTCAAGGTTACTTTGAATAAAGCATCTTTGGGTCATGCCGTGTGACATCTATGAAAATCAGATCTTACTGTGTTACTGAGCTGAATACTTTTAAAGCTGATCTATTTTGCAGCATGTCACATATATGTGAAATGTATGAATAGCAGAAACAGAATAATAGAAAAGTGTGTGCGTGTTTCTGAAATCACCTCTCTCTGCGGGAGTGGGCCCTGGCCTGATCACGGCGTTTCTGTCTTTCATAGTCTCTCCGAGCCTTGTTGTCCTCTTGCCACTGTCTCTTCCGCCTCTCATTCTCCCTTTCTTTCTCTTTGTCTTTCGTGCGCATGTGTTTTCCAGCTTTGGAAAGATAATTCCCAGTCATACAATTGAAAAGATAACCTGAATAAAAACTACCCAGCAGTTCAAAGTCAGCGCGCAGTCATTACCTCCTTCTGTGGAGTGGCTCCGGTGCCTCCTCTTATCCTTCCGCTTCTCTTCTTTCCTGTGATATGACTTGTCCTTTCTCGCCATCTGCTGTGGGGGCTTTATAGCCAGGGATTCATCTTCCTCTCCTCTGGAAACAAAATCAGGCAGGGCAGGTTACGTGCATTGTCTGACGATAAGAACATGTGTTAAATCTAGATTGCATTAGATATCAAAACGCAGGCCCTGTGTGAAACCAAAGCTTGAGCAAAAGACAGCATCCGTACAGTAGTGGGGACAGCAGTGGGGACGGGCATTCTTTTGCAGTATTTAAATATCTAAAAGAAAGCCATTTTATAATGGTATAAAAAAAATTAACACAGAATTTTACATTAATTTGTTTCCAGCCAGCATAACATAGCATTCCAGTAAGCAATCCTTTGGAATTAGTTATTTGTGCATTGCTTATGTTATTTAACATAAAACCTATAGAACAAAGTCTTGAGCCACATAAAACCTAAACTGAGCAATTTGTGGTTTTTATTAGAAATATTTTTTATATACACCTCTACGTAGATGTGACCAGTAACAACCTTGTGTCCTGATGCTTTAAGTGAAAAACCTAATACTTCTTTTTAATTTTCTAGAATTTTCTCTATAGTAGAAGTAAAACAGTTCTGCTTCAATACCTGTCTTCAGTGGAGTCCTCTCGCATATATGGAGAGTTACGTATTGTTATTTCCATTCTGTGGTCCCGCAGCTCTCCTTCCTCCGGAGTGTCCCGTTTGGATTCCCGATCATCCGTCTGTCCAAAGTGATAGAAAGGTAATTGGCTACTTCAGTAAAAATCAACATCAACATATGAAAACGGCTTATAATGAACAAAAAAAAAAAAAAAAAAGTTATCTAACCCAACAGTGTACAAAACATGAGATACCAACCCGGTTCATTTCTCAGGACTGACTCAGTTTTTATGGATGCATATGAGGGTGAAGGAAATAAAGGGGTTATTGGCAAACTGTACAAAGTCCTCTGTTTAATGAATAAACATTCTATTAATTATGTGACTCCGCTGGGAACAAGATAGACAGGAAAAGATCACAGAGGAAGTACGGTCACGAGTATGGGAAAACCATTATACTTCCACTAATTCATTGATTTGGAGGGATTGATTTTTTGCTCAATGCCCAAACTCAAATCAATGTTAACTGGGGCCCTTTTCCCCCTGTTGGAGGGAGCGCAGGGCACTGGATGTAGACCTTTGACTCAGAGCGTTCTGCCGTCTGTATGTGAACAGGGATTGTATACCATGTATCATTTTTTTCTCTGTCTCTTTTCTTCTTTTGTATTGTATTTTATTTATACGAATATGAATTAACACAAAACAAAATAAAAGTAAAAAAAAAAAAAAAACGAGATGCAAGCTTTTTTTTCTTCTTTAAATAAATACAATAAAAACAATAACATCAGGACCCTTATTCATCAAAGATGCATATGATCGAATCGAATCTAACGGTTAAATATTATCAATTCCAACTTTTTTGTATATATAGGATCAAAGTCATGTCTGATAGGACATAGTGTGTAAATTTGAGAACAAGTGTTTTAAAAGCCTGAAAAAATATGCTTAATTTGCAATTGCAGAAAAGCAAAACCATTATCAAAATCATCTCTAATACTGCAATAAGAACATACCAGTTACACCCAACATTTGTGCACATGGCAGACCAATACAAAAGTGGATGTATTTATTTTACATGCACATTAACGTAAACAAATGCTCCAAATGCTCTGTGTTCCACTTAAAGACGTATTACTGTGCTTCTATTTTATTCTACTAACACCACCCAAAAAATACAGCACAGAACACAGAAGCCTCTTACACCCTCACAACACAGCATTAAATACAACATGTTAGGAAAATAATCACACCACACAATCGCATAATTTATTTCACATTAAATTTTTTTCAGTTGTTATATTTTCAGGTTTAGTCAGTAGAGGGAGCAGGGCACTCACTGCTTGACCTCAAACTCCACCTACCAGCACAGCCATTGCCTCAGGAGCTGCTAAAGCGGTCATTTTACTGGCTTCCCCCCAAAACATTTAGTGTAAGTTGGCGCTGCATTTCACACAGTGAAGCTGATCTATCAGTTTTGCTTCTACGTTGTTCAGAAGTTTCATTAAACCAGAAACAGTAGTTTATACATCATTGAAAGTGATCAAATCTGTACTCTTGCTTATGCAACTTTAATAAATAAGGGCCAAGAAGTTCCTAACTTTTCGCAACTTACGGACCACACAACTGACCTCAACAGCTTTCAGGAGCTGCAAGAAGAATTGACCAGTCCGGGACATGGGAAACGCAGATACCATTCTGCAGAGCTGGAGAAGCAGTTACTGCAAGCTGGCAGCTGACTAAAACTGTGACATCGGGCCTTGAGGTTCTGGTCCATACATTATAAAGACACTCACACTCTCGCCAGTGTTCGACAAGCTGCCTCTCCGCAGTCCACGCCACGCATCTATTCACCTTCTCTTGTCCCTCACTCGCTACTGCCTGAATCACTCAGGCACTTAGCTCACTGACCATCTCACACAATGGGACGTGTGAAAGTTTTCAGTTATAATCAAACATTTGAGAATATCCTAAGTCCTCCAAAGACTCCCACGCTCAATCCATAGCAACTGCTTCCAAGCAAGCCTTCCTGGAAATTCCCTTCCTATAAAATTGTACTAAAAACCACACAGTTCATGTTTGGCTTCCAAGGAGTGCAATGCTGCAGTGCCCTTTGTGTAGCAAGGGTAACATACTTGTTGGGTGCTTATCTAGGACCTGCTCCTGTCGGTAAAGTCACAGCACATATGAGAAGAATCTGATCATAGATCCACACAGAGAAGCTTCGTGAATATGGGCCACTATGTTTATGATAACTTTCCCAGTAAAAAAAACGAAAAATATATTACATCTTCAAAAAGATACAGCCTAGCAAACATGTTCTACAGTGTCCTCATGTTATGTTTTTCATTTCAGTTTTATGTGAAACCACAAAAGAGTCATATGGTAAGAAAATAAAGAAATATATGGCAGAAAAGTTCAGATTTTCACCGTATAACTCTTTGAACTTATGACAGAACTTTATAAGTAGGGGAGAAAAAAAAATCATAGGCTCCGATAAATACAAGTACATTGTCCAAATTAATCTGTTTGAATATATAAACATGAAACTAACTAACTTGAAGCAAAATATTACTTTTATTCTGTAAGTAGTTCAACTAAATGTGTTATTTAGCCTCAGACGTGAGGCAAACTTAAAAAAATTAAAATGAAAAGGCGAAGAGACTATCTGGAGCACAGCTTTGAAGTTCTGCATAATTCAAATGAAGAATACTGACTGATCTATTTAATGGAAATTCAGGATGCAACCTGCTGGGCTCTAATGAGTTGAAATGGACTGACCCATGCGGAAAGGTCAGCCACATAAAATACATTCAGCAAGTGCCTACGGTCTAATGAAACAGGTGAAAAGGTTCTGGAGTGATCTGTACACACAAAACCGCTGGTCAACTCACAGCGCCAAAGCAAGGAACTTTGGTGGCTAACTTTTAAAAACTAAGCTGTAAGTAAAAAAACTCGACCTACGTTTTTCAGGCGCTTGGGGTCAGTCTTTTCTTCAAGCTCTCGTCTGCGTTTCTTCTCCTGCAAAATTTCATCAAGCGTTTTAACTTTCCAGGTCTCTTTTTCGTCCCCCATCAGCTCCAAGTCACCACCTACTGTAAGACAAGAGCATTAAACCAGTGGTGAATATCTTACAGAAAGCTTCTAGCCGTCTTCTGCTGACTCTGAGTTCACAGCCACAATCAAACGCCACACCTTGCCTTTACCATCTCTGATGTACCCGTACACCTATTTCCCTACAATCAACCGATGAAGAAATCTAATCAAAATCAACGGGGTGTGTTAACCGGCTTTTCTTAAAATCATCATTAATTCAATGTATTAATTAATTTAATGTAACCTTTATTATGGTTTCTCTATTCCTTATGGATTCACAAAACTACGCGTTTTTAAACAATAGTTATCAACCAGCCTGACTGGGTCAATTACATTCATCAACCGGCCCATCACACTTTCAGACACCTCCACACTTCGCCTGTGAGCAGCAGTGGGTTAAAACGGTTCTGTACAGAACTTACAGCTCTAAACAGAACCACTCCCTTTACTAAAGAAGCCTTGAAGGAGCTTTTATTTAACAGCGTAGTAAAATCTTTTGGGGTCCTTAGTCAGGCAGTTAAAGACCTCAAAGTCCCTGGAGATCATAAACCTCTGTTGACCGGCTTCAACTATACGGTCACGGGACGGGACGCTCTGTCCACAGAAGCTGGTTTGAACACAAACCGTAAAAACATCCAAACAACTGCAGCTAAACACATTAAAACGGGAGCCCGTTAAGACAGAAATAGGTCTGAGATGAAATTACACTTAAACTACATCCAGGTGCTCGTTGCTCTTCTAGGAAAAGCCCGAGCCAGACAGCACTCAGCGAGCTAAGCTAGCTTAGCTCCCTAGGGCTGAGCGCGGCGCTGCGGCTCCCAGCGGCCGGGGAAGCCGCTCTAATGCGGCGAGGTTTGGTCAAACTGTTAGCCGGACCTGGCATTAGCCACTGTTACACAGCACGGACGGTCTGTTTGTTGCGCACTGCGCTAATTTAGGGGCGGAGAAGCGCTTTTACCTTCTCCGCCGCTGCAGTTAGCCGCACAGGCAAACGTGGTTTAGCCGTTAGCGAACGCTACGGTAACGGCGGTTATGGGTTCACCACACGGACCCGCTTTCCAGAGGATTCTGTGAGCGCCCGACGGACAACAGATCAGGAGCAGAGCCGGAAGCGAGTTTAGAACAAGTCGGTCACCGTTTTAAGACGTTTAAAAAGAACCTACAAACCTGAAATTGACTCGGCGCCTCTTTAAACCACCGGAAAAACAAATCTGTTCCTTTGCTTTCTGATGAACTACTTCCCAGTCAGAGCAGCAGAGGGATGAACATCGCCATCTAGCGCTTCTCTCGCCAGAGAACACCGACCAGGGCGGAGAGAGCCGAAGAGAGCCGGAGAGACCCGAAGAGAGCCGGAGAGAGCCGAGAGCGTTACGAACCGAAAGGTCACACAGAATAATACTTTTTGTCAGTGGTGGGTGAAGTACATAAATCATGTACTTGAGTTATAGTAGAGACACCCAAGGTACTCCAGTAAAAGTAGAAGTTCCTCCCTTTAGACCTCCACTTGAGTAGAAGTACAAAAGTATTTGGCTTCCAATGTACTTAAGTATCGAAAGTAAAAGTACTAAAACATTAATTATGACTCTAATGGCCTGTTATCATTTTTATAACAAGACTCGCTTCATTAACTCATTTTAGGTGAAAATACTTCAGTGTCACTCTTGATGGTCATATAATTAGATTCAGGTCCATTGTTTAATTAAAAAGTCACGTAGTAAAATACATGTTAGAATTAAATTAAAAAAGATATCATTTTAGAGATAAAATAAAAACTACTCTGTACAGATTTGAACACACTGGAAAACCAATGAGCTGTACCAACAAACTGTGTAACAGTGACAGAACTGAAACACTTGACACTGCAACACCCAACTGTACAGAACTGTAGCAGATTGTTTGGACATTTTTAAAAATCTGAAACTATTTACTTCTATTTTTAACCCATAAGCGATGTCCACTAGTGACTTGTCATTTATGAATGAGCTCTTTTAGATGAACGTTGGGCCTTGGGAGCCGACTCGCATTGAAGAGCCAATTTTTAAAGAATGTATGAGTTAAAACAAAACAAAGCTACGATGCTGTAGCTGAACCCCCTCCTGGATCTCCATAACACGCTCCCTTGGTGTCTCCAAACCTGCTTGTTGTACAAGTCTGTTTGATTTTCTTCTTTTTACGTAATTCTTTGCCGTGTTTTAGCTGCCGTTTTGCCCACGAGTCTGTTTTGTGATCACTGCCTCTTGAAATGAATCCAAATGACTTATCCCAAATATTTCCCCAAATATTTACCATAATTACAATTTTGTCAATTAGAGGGTGGACTAACGTTCAGTTGAAAATTAAATTAGAGTCCATCACTAACTTCACTAATTTTGGGACTTTAATATGTCACAGTGCTCCTGAATGCCCATCACTAATGTCCATCTTACATTCATGTGCACATTAAATTGTCAGTACAAGATGCATGATGATTAATAGCGTTAACCAAACTTAGCCAAACTTCTGGTCCTAATGCCAGAAGCACAAAGTGTGAAACCAGTGACCGTAACACCAAGGACACTTGGTCAAAATGGATTCTCTGAAACGGGAAGGAAATCTGTCCTTGCTAAAATAAGATGTTAAATGAGTAATTACAAGTATTTATGCAGTTACACTGGAGAAAAATAAAAATAAAAACTATTTTTTTTTAATTTTAAGTATAACACCAGTGACAGAAGCGACAAGTGGGGGGGGAAAAAGAAAAAAAAAATCAAGTGAAAACAAAACATGACAACCCGGCTTCCGTTTCATAGAAATTTATTCAAGATGGGTTGAGAACTTTCCTTTTAAAAGTATACTGTACACCATAGCAATGCACGTATAATACCTTTAGACTTGACACAAAAGATCAAACCATTTTATACAGAAAAGTCCTTTTAAACAGTAAACTGGTTAAATAGTCTACGAAAATACATCATCTTAAGCTTCAAGATGCAACCTGTTGTTTTTTGATCCCTATAGAAACATTTTAAATTCAGTTTACAGAGACACATATTGCTATGTTCACACTTGGCTTAAGTGGAGCAGATTACAGCATAAAAACTATAAACATGTTCTTAGAAATTCATCCACAGATGTTAAAACTCCTAGTCCACAGGCTCAGAATCAAAAGATTCATGTAAAACTCACCTCTACCCAAAGTGAGTAGAAGACGTGAGTCTGAGGCTCATGGTGAAGCATAAAATAACAGATGACATTGGCTATTTAACAGAAGACCACAGGGAATGTCTTTATCTCAGTAGTCTAAGGAACAGGTTTTTTTTTTTTTTTTTTTTTTAATTCAAGTCTTGTCACACAATACAAGGCAGCCATATAGGTGGAAGAAAGAGTCGCAGGAAATGCTTCAGTACAGGCGAGATGAAAAAATAGCTCAGGTTAAACGCAAAGTAGGACGCTGAACATTAAAGAGCCAGAACGGACATGCTGCTGAATATTTAGTCTGGCAAAGACAAAGAAACGTAGATGGAAAAATGGGTCCATTTTCACCATTTGCGTTGAGGAATCATTATGGGTCTCCTACAGTTAGAATAAAGAACAGTAGCAGTCTTATAATATATCTTGTCGCTGTCGTATCAAAACACACCACATTTTCACAACATTTCAAAACGCCAGCTGCCCTTGAGATTGTGGGAACATTTCTGGATGAAAGGACTAAAAGAAACGACCCATAATAGCTTGGAATAATGTCTCGTTACATTACTGCACACTGAAGTTAAGAAGGATTTTGCTTTGTCCAATAAAGTTAGCACTTGTAGATACAAGCTTTTGTTATGTCAGCAACAACTGAGTCAACATATCATGCACCAACACCTAAAGGTGCAGCAGGGCATTCATGAATAACTCAAAATTAACGATATAAAAAAAAGTGGTATAATCCATTAAATTATCATCATTAAATGATTATGTAAATTACTTCATCAACCATGTGATAAAGAGAGCATAGTTATAAGAATCAGAACATCAAGTAAAACAGACAAAAATAAAAAGAAAGAGTTCATAAGAGGTAAACTGATATTTTGGCAGCCCATGTCATGGCCACAAAAAAGTACTCACAATAAACAATAACATTTAACAACTTAAGGACCCCCCCCCCCCCCTAGATTTTTTTTTAATACTTGAAATTACTAGGTTATAGTGATGATAGCATTTATGAGTTTAGGCTGTTTTTGCTGTAAGATTAAAGCAAATGTTCACTAATTATACAAGACCGTGAAGTTGAGGAATATGAAATGTACAAAAAAGCTACACCAAAAAAAAAAAGAAAAAAAGAAAACAAACAACAACAAAAGAAAAAAAACACAATAGTTGCGACAGTGTGTCTGAGCTGTACGGCAGGTTGAGCCAAAAGCGTGAAATGGTCCGATCAGATTACTTCTTGTTGTTGAAGGTGTAAACAAAGTCAAGAGTGGTTTTATGTGAAATCCTTCTTCTAGAGAAACTGACTGAGTCAGAACTGTTCACAGTGGTGGCAATAAGAGCCAGACATCTGGCTTTATTAAAGACTAAATCACCATTTCACCACTTTAGGCTCGGCAAAAAACAGACGCTGGTGCTGTTTGGAACTTCAGCTTGCTTCAGTGTGACTCACTGCAGCAGAACACCCAAGCTAAAGTGACTGGGTTTTACCCCAGAGCAGCTAAGTAAGCTTTAGAAAGATTTTATGATCCCGGTCTGCGGCTGGGAAACAGTCAGAAACAAGTAACAAAGAAAAAAAGCTGCAGTATTTTCTGTACAGCTTAAGTGGTCCAGTGGTTTAAATAAAACCGTTTTAGTTCAATTATGACAAAAATAAAACGATAATACTATATGGTTCTCCAGAGGCATCTCTATCTGAATTCCAGAGTGACTCTGCTATGACGACAAAGACATCTCATTTTTAACATGTAGAGCGCGAGGGCATGGCTTTGGAATTCCTCAATCTATTGCTCCTTTGGCAGGGAGCACTATCAGCACGCAAGTTGCCACGAATCTACACCAGAAGGATCTCACGAAAGTGTCTGCAGCAACATTTATTAAAATGACAAGTGAAGTAGTTCTCAAAAGATATTTAGTTATAATTATTCAGTATTTTACTGTTAAATATGAATTTTTTGCTAAAGATTTTATTAAAGTATAATAGAATGTTGCTTCAAATGGGAGGTCAAAATGATCAATAATAATTTTTAAACTAGAAAATATTGTGCTGTTTATTTCTACATATCACACACACCAACACTGAATGACTTTGTTTACATCTCAGTGTTTGGATTATATAAAAATGAGGAAAAACTGGATCGAATTTATTTTTTAGAGTCTGATGCTGTCTTTTTCTGAATTACTCAGGCTATGCCTAGGAGTCAGATTTTATCTTGATCAAACAATAGTGTAAACGACCTTGGAAAATCCTTTTCTAAATCAAACACTGTCATTTTCTTACTGAAACTATCATGGAAGGAAAGAGACAGGACCAAAACTACAGTACTGCAAACAGTCATTTTCATTTTCTCTAAAAAAAATCTTGCATGACGGGAAACCAGAACAAAACCAAAGAAACAGACTGAACGAAAAAGCTAATATTAGGAAAGAAATAAAATTGGTCCCATTGAACACAGAACATACCCCTGCCTCTTCTTACCAATTATCACCAAACTAGTGGGATGAACAAAAGAAACCTTTAGGTGATTACAAAAGTGCTCCAACATCTGATAAATGAATGTCAGGAATAATGCCAAAAGTAAAAAGAAAAGAAAAAAGTAAAAGGAATGTCATACTCCAGGCACAGAAGTCTATGTAGAGCTTGGCTGTTTCACCATCCTAACAGAGCAACTCTTCTTCCACTTGGTCCAATGTGAATTCATTCACCTTTATATATTAAAAAAAAAAAAAAAAAAAAAATCACCCAAAACTTGAAAATACTCACTTCTTCTCTTCCCTTTTAAAGCCAAAATGAAAATAGCCATCCTTACACGGTTCTAAATGCCATCAGAAGCAGCAGTCATTTCAGTTGTTCTCCTTGGATTCAGTCTGCTGTTTTGAGGTTGGACTCTTGATGTAAGGGTCTCTGGTCCAAGTCTGCTAACTGGGCGAGGGCTTGCAGAGTACTTCTCTGAATTTGTTTCGCTTTGTTATAAAGCATAACTCCCACAACCACCAGTACTGTACCCACAGCAGAGAGGGCTGTGATGGGGTTACTGAACACGATGATGCTGAGCCAGATGGACAGGGCATGCTTCACTGTGCTCGCCACACTGATAAGCAAAACACACAAAACACAAAACTTTAAAACCACTTATTCTTAGTAGGTTTCATCAAAATACAAAGAATCCTTTATGCCCAAAATACTAATAACTGCTAGTCATGAATAAAAAGTCAGTAGGTTGTAACATGTAATATGTAATATGTGATGACGACTTGTACCCATTAGTTTTGCTTACAATCACTGAGAGAAGTGTCTGAAGAAGTGATAACTTGTAATAATGTACACTATTAGTCAAGACACGTATTTGCATGTATATTTTTCCATAATCTTAAATTGAGCTTGGTGTTAGCCACAAAGTCAAGCTCAAGCCACAGCTGATCTCCAGCTATGCAAATTGGCGAGATTCGTCAGGGAGCTTATTTAAGTGGTTTTAGCCTGTCATTCTCGCTACTTCCTCTGTAGGCACTTTGCCACCCTGCCTTCACCTCGTCTCCTGCATCTGACTTGTTCAAGGTCATGTTTGTTGTCATTGCTCTATTTGTATACCCCAGTAAAATGGCATGCTTTGTTGATTTTTTAACTGAAAATAAGTTAATAAACACATGCAGAGAACACCGTTGCATTTCCTGCATATTTTAGTGCACTGTTCATTTGTTTGCCAAGTTTAACATACTGGAAAAAATAAATGTAACAACTAATAAAAAGATTCGCCATAAGTGTTTTCACTTTGATTATAAAACAGTAAGGAAAGGAAAACCTTTCTATGAGTCTGTCTAAATTTCTAACTGTGTATTTAAATTCCTCTAGGGTACAAAATAAAAAACATGTACTATTGTTATAACTAGAAGTACAGTGTCAGAAAATTTACTGTGCAGGTAGTTTTTCATTCATTAAGGTACATACAACGTAAAATATACCCTCAAAAGGTGCAACAATGGTTTTAGGGTGCACCTTTGTACCTTGAAATTGTTTCTCACGCGGTGGAGGTACATATTTTGTGTGGCCTAATAAAAAGGCTGGAGATGAGGAAGGGTGTATGGAGTCAATACAACTCCAAAAATATAAATGCAATGGTTCAAACATGTTGAGGGTGATACATTAGTGACATGAGGTGCACCGCCCCCCTGATATGTAATGGTTTGGATGTTCTTGCTGTTCCTTTTCACTGCTTTTATTTTTTCTTGAATTTGCCTGGTCCTGTTTCTGTATGTGGATTCTCTACATTTTTGACTTGATGAACAATGATGTTATTGTAAGCTGCTTCCGCAGTGGTGGAACGCAAATCAGGCCAGTGTGTTCAGATGTGAAATGCACTATACTGCCAAAAGTTTTCACTCACCCACCCAAATCATTGAATTTAGGTGTCGCAATCACTTCCATGACCACAGATGCATAAAACCAAGCTCCTAGGCCTGCAGACTGCTTCTACAGACATCAGTGAAAGAATGGGTCGCTCTCAGCTCAGTGAATTCCAGCGAGGTACCGTGATCGGACACCAGCTGTGCAACAAGTCCTGTCGTGAAATTTCCTCACTGCTAAATATTCCACGGTCAACTGGAGGAGGAGGGGGGATTATGGTGTGGGGTTGTTTTTCAGGAGTTGGGCTCGGCCCCTTAGTTCCAGTGAAAGGAACTCTTAAAGCTTCAGCACCAAGAGATTTGACAATTTCAAGCTCCCAACATTGTGGGAACTGTTTGGGGACGGCCCCTTCCTGTTCCAACATGACTGCACACCAGTGCACAAAGCAGGTCCATAAAGGTGTGGAAGAACTTGACTGGCCTGCACAGAGTCCTGACCTCAACCCGACAGAACACCTTTGGGATGAATTAGGGTGGAGACTGTGAGCCAGGCCTTCTCATCCAGCATCAGTGTCTGACCTCACAAATGTGCTTCTGGAAGAACGGTCAAAAATTCCCATAAACACACTCCTAACCCTTGTGGAAAGCTTTCCCAGAAGAGCTGAAGCTGCTGTAGCTGCAAAGGGTGGGCCGATCATATCAAACCCTATGGATTAAGAATCTCACTCAAGTTCATATGTGTGTGAAGGCAGACGAGCGAATACTTTTGGCAATATAGTGTAGTTTTGGAGGTAGTGTGTAGTGTGTAGTGAAAGGCTAACGGTGGAACAGTGCGTGACAAGTGACCGTGTCAGCCTTCCTCCTTTTTGTTTACTTTTTAAAATATCTTTTAGAAGACACCACAACTCGGCCTCTTGTTGACTATGGCTCATGCTTCTGACATTTCACAAATTCATGGTTTCAAAACTAAACCTTTACAGAAAACAAATTCCCTTTTGTGTTGCTGTGTCCTTTTCCATTCAAGTGAGTTGGCTTTTTTGCCAGGCAAACTTTACTTGAAGCTTATCTGGGGCTTAACAAAGACAGATGAAATTGCCTGGGTGTCTTACACTGAATAACTTAATAAAATAATTAATCAATAAACAGATTCAGTAAAAAATAAAAAAACTAAAAGAAACCAGCCGTAGAAAAAGATTAAGGTAAAAATAATCTGTGCGCATTTGTTCTTCTGAACGATAACAACTATAAAAGGTCAAGTGGGTCTATTGTTGAGAACATTCACAGATCCACACCAGCAGTATCCACCACCATATATGCCTTGGATTTTCATGAAAACTGTGACACTGTTTTAGGTATCATTTGTAATAAAAGAAACACAGAAACAAATAAAGTGTAAACTTGCTTTTGCCTCTGGATAAAACTGATTTATCAAGTCATTGTGAATGAAGAATGAGTGTCAAACAGGTGGTGCTGGAGTCCACACCCAGCTATCACATGACCGTGTGTGGAGTTCTCACCTGAAGGTGACAGGTGAGATGCGTCCCATGAGCGCGTAGGCCGTGACACTCTGCAAGTGAAACAGGACCCCGTCCAGCAGCAGCAGCACCACAATGTCGTGGCTCAGACTGAAGCTCCGCCCATTCTTCCCTGTCAAAGGTATGTCCTGAAGACAATTAAAGGAGAGCAGTCAGCTTGACATTTTGACTGCACTTGATGGAAGATCATTAATTACACCAGACATCAGTTACTACCATCACAAGGTTCCACTTCTGCTTCACTTGCCTAAACAAATCTTAATATTAATTGTGTCTGTGAAGGGGGCGTTTCCTAGTTAAGGTTGCAAAAGAGAGACCACAACATTATGCAAAACTGAAAAAACTTTGAGGCTTTCGGAAAAGAGAGCATGTTCATCCTGAATCCAGTCACACGTTTAAGTATTTTCACAATTTCAAATGTTGAAGACATAAGCTTTGTTTTTTAACATGAATACCTAATGAACAATACAACACATTCATATGCCATTCCTCCATTTAAAATGTTCTGCCAGTTACAATAGTTCAGCTTAGCAACAGAAGGCTAGGCATGTAAGTGCTCGTGGTATTGTTAAAATTTATCATCAGTTTTTCCAAATATATCAAAATATATTGGATGTATGTCGTTTTGGATGCAGCAAAGGTAATGCAGCATGAAATCTCAGCCATTTAGATATTATCTCTCATTTATTATCACCATAGCAGTGAATCAAGGCAATTCATTAAATGAAATTTACTGCTACTAGAACGACACGTTTAATTAGCTCACACAGGCATCACAAAAACTACAGAACCTTATTTACAGAGGCAGCGCAGGGAGAGTCATTTTATGAAAAAGAAAGTAAGATGTAGACGGTTGGCAGTTTTCCAATGTAAACAAGTTAACAAAAGTGGTATTGTAAATACATGTTCCCTAGTGCATTGAAAGTTCTCTGGTCACTTAAATTAGGAACTAGCTGTGTATTCATAAAACCTCTCAAAGCAGGAGTGCTGATCTCAGCTCAGAACCCTCTTATTACAGGAACAGATCCTATTTCAGCGCTCATCTGTTTCATAATTTGGGCCCACATGTATCAAAGTTGCGCTGCTTCAGCATTTTTCTTCCATATCCCAAATAAAATGAACAAGCTGGTTCTATACTTGCATTCTTACAAGATAATTCCACATATTCTTCTATTTTTCAACATCTCTGCACAACTAAACGGTTAAGATGCGAACAAAGTCAGTGTTTTTATGTAATTCACTGCAGAGAAGGCAGGGAGGAATTGTTTAATGATTTGCTGAAAAAGACTACTAAAAACTTAACTTTTTGGCATTAAAAAAAAAAAAAAAAAATATGCAGGAGTGTATACACACACACACCATTATCTTACCATTATCAATACATATAAAGCTCAGAAAACATGTAGGTTCACTTTTCATTTGCATAGTAAATAAAAAGGGCTATTTTCCCACTGTGGACATCATGACCTCCAGTTTCTGTTACCACTGTAATGAAACACTGAGATGCTAAGCTGCTCTATAATGCACTTTCACATCAAAACACTGTTAGTATCTCAAAGATTTAATTATGCAGAAATAAAACAACAATTGGTGGAATTCTCCCTCAAACCATGTGACGTTCAGCACATGCAGACACTGACTTTATAATTAATGCAGAGAACTGACTGACCAAGAGGAAGAGCCAGGCAGGAATTAGCATGATGACAGCAGCAGTGCTGGTATAGAACTGCAACTCTGGGGGGCTGGACAGGAAACAAGGACAACATTAACATGGAACCAGTCGAGTTGCAAAAATGTCCTATTCAGTTAAGTTAAAATACAGAAGTTCTCAGTTTTTATAACTCAGACCTCATTATCATCATTGTCTTCTATCATTTAGACTTCCTTCATGGCACAATCTTGATGATAGCCTTGTTAAAAAGCTCCAAGTAGTGGAAACACAGCACTGTACAGAGGGTGCACCTAAGCACATTATATAAACCCATTTATCTTTGCAATAAGTGTGTCTGTGCTTGTAAAAATACCACATATTAATAAACTCAATAATCACCAAACACAATAAATGCAAATAAATGTGAACACTTTTTTTCTAATAAAAAAGAAAGAATTTCTTGTTTTTAAAAAAGGTAGTTAATATCTTTTGAGTAATTTGAAAAACATTTTGGTTCCTCATTCCCACCAGACATCACACAGTCTAATCAAATTCCAACCGCAGCACACGTGATTTAAGAGCAGTAGTGAGTAAGAGTAACAAATTCAGGTGTCAGATGAAATAATACTGGGCTTTCTTGAGTCACCTGAAACCTTCGCACATTACTCTATATGAAAAGCTGTTTGATCAAATATTCAATTTGGCATATAAAGGTTTTATTTTTAAACTGAACAGCCAGTTTTCATTTCTTTTTTTTTGCAAGACAACTAGAAATATACTTGGTGTAATTTCGATGTGGTTCTAAATTGACTGGGATTCATAGAACAAACGTGCCTGAGCATGCAAAACCATAATCTGACATTGTGGTGTCCCTGGAAAATTTTTAAGTGATTACATTTAAAAAGAACCTGAATACAAATAAGGCTGAGAACACAAAACACTCACCTGAATCTATATTTGTCCCCACTTAGCAGCTTCTTTGAGAATACATTTTGTAAGCTACAATAAAAACAGAAAAAAGATCAGTCTTTACTGAGCATTCAAACCATTCACCCCCACTTCATGATGCAGGCTCAAGTACTGCCTGAATGGGATTAGATTAACATTAGATGTTTCTATATAAGCTTTGCCATCATCTCTGTGATTTCAGTCCTGTCCCAAACGGTTTTGAACTACATTTCCATCCAAAGGCTTTTTTGTGCAATTGTACTCTAGGGAAATGGAAACTGTTGGAAACATTTTATGAAAGATGACAAAACTTTTTTTTTCTCCAAAAAAGAAGCCTTTAGAGATATTTTGCCTTAAAAAAGACACTGTGGCAAAAACATATACTGCTTTATCCAGTCAGTGCTACTTGTCACTGTATAGCGGTTTATGTAAAAGTACCACCTCTATGATGACACTAATCCCCCAACACCTGTTTAGGAATTTCACTGTTATGTTAGTGCTAAGCTAGCAGTTAAAACTCATTTTATTAATGACATGCGCATCTAATTTTCATTTCAAATTGCAAGTAAATCGCAAACAAGCCCATTCATTGACAATGCAAATTTTAATTGGTTTTCTTTTTTGTAATCGTGACGGCCATGGTGCCTACAAATCTTAAAATCAATTCTTCACAATGGCTTTTGATCTTACATAGCAAAGCCTTATAAGCTCATTCCCATAAAACAAACCTATAACTCAAATAAAAAAAAAGGCTGGCTTGTAATTCTGACTTTAAATATTGATGGCCTGTATTGAATCTCTTGGCATATCATCATTTACTTTGATTCTCTGCAGCTCAGATCAAACTGATCAGTATTGGTCTACCTTACATGTACAACGAAATACATTAAAACCTGTAATACAACAGAAAAATTCCTCCTTTGATTTATATGGTTGGCTGTGAAGCCCCTAGCTAATGATTATGCTATTCACCAAATTCACTGAAGACAGCTAGCTAGGCAGATTGTTAAGACAGGATAAATAACCATAAAAAGTAGAATATGTTTTCGAACTGTGAGCAGCCGAAGCTGTTACACATGGAAAGCACAAACCAAGCAGACACTTCCATCTTCCATCAATTTATACAGAACTATATGATGTTTTAGTCTGTTATAAACATCACAGGTGTGGTAGGATAATTACAGACATTCATAGTCATGGAAAACGTATTCCATACTTAACAGTACGTACCAGTCCATGATGTTTGTAGAGAGAGCAGCAGAGAAGCCCAGCATGTTAAAGCTGATTTCAGTGGCTGTGCAGAGTGCAAGACCGGCCATTATTGGAAACAAAGACAAGTTCACCCAAAGACCTGTTGACCAAAGAAACAAAACCGCTTCAGTGGATGACGTCTGTGTGGACAGAGATGAACTAAACTAGTCAAAACCAGTAAAAACTTTCTATAATGAGCACAAGTCAACATGAAATGCATCACTCACAAAGTAAACGCTTCTACTAGGGTGTCACTTGTCACAATGTCAAGATATTTTCATAATACTTTATATGAATCATAATAAATAGATTTACTAGACAAAACTGAACCTATATTGTCACAAATACTACAACAATTATAATAAAATAAAAAAAACTTAAACTACAATGATTTTAAAAAATGTTTTTCAAACTGCAATTTAAAAAAAGGCAATTAAACAAGACTAATTATACTCACTTTGTAATGCAACATGTAGGCTGTTGTTCATTAAAGTACCAACTATTAATATACATGTATTGCCACTGCTACTTAATAATATAGAAATAATTTGTAAAACCTCATGAAGCTGCAACTACAAAGCAGGCCCACACCCCAAACTTAACATTAGCTAGCTTAATCTATCTTTCTCGCTCTCTCTTTACATGACTTTTAAAGCTTGAGGTAATTACAAAAAGACTGAGCATCTCACAGTAACCAACTGGTTTCTGCAGATTTGTTTTTGCAACTAAAATACTGGGGATCACATACACAACTCAACGTTTAAATTGTTGCTGAACCAAATTAAACTTGTACATTCTCCCATTACTTGGTGAGGCAAATATACAAACATACAGCAAATCGCTGCTGTTTTCTCTGCCTTTTAAAGAAGCAGTGTGTGAACTCATTTAAGTAAGGGGAATGGATGTAAATGTGATGAGTGTGGTAGTTTTCACAGATTTAGAAGTACATAAACTCGTTTGTCCTCGTGCTTTTACTCAGTTCACTAAAAAAAGCTGCGCTACACACGTGAGTGACTTTTCCCTATTTTCCTTTCTTACTTGCTGTTTCATTGGCTGTTGGAGACGTCTGTTTGGATTGAGTTGCTGACCAGTATCCACTACCAGATTATGCCCAGAGTCAGGCTGAGCGTGAAACTTGATCAGGAGGTAAAACTGTCTGCGGCCCACACACACTACTCTATTTGCTCTCCAAAATGTCAACAATGACCGACTCAAAATCTGCAGACTGGAGCCAAGCAGCGCAAACTCTGTCAGACTGAGGAACACCGGGGCTAGAGTTGGGGTAAAAGTTGTGTATTGTAACCCCGGCTCTCACTCTCGTTGAGTGCATAGACATATGGAGACCAGGTGGGTGCTGCCCAACACCTAAAAAGCCTGTGAAACATTTTCATAAAAAAAAAAAAAAAAAAAAACCACAAAACAAAACAAAAACACTGCTTTAGTCTAAAAAAACAAACAAAACTAGTCAGTCACCTCATGAACTGTGTTTACTGAAGAAATATTTAACTTCTAAATGAGTACCACTCCTATGATCATGCTAATTCCACCAAGTGTGGAAATTTTACTGGCGAGCGACTCTCATCTTTAGAATGACCTGCAGATGCCCTGGTTATCATTTCAATTGCAAACAAATCACTTAACCAATTTATCATAAAACTACCCGAGTATTTGTGACAGCCCTAGACTTAAATCTTATCAACACTTCATAAATGCTTTTAACAATATCACAAGGCAGATCCTTGTAAGTTCATTCATAATATACGGATGTATATCTTTAGTATATATACTGACATACTGAATGTCTCGGCACAAATGTTTTCAAACGGACCTCATCTCCTCAGCACTGGAGATTACAAAGCCCTGACTGCACTCAAGAAGAGTACCTACCTACAATTTTTAATCTTTAACTTCAATCCATTTGCACTAGCTTTGAATCATACAATTTACTGCTATACCAAGCTAAGCCAAGCAAACAAAACGACTAGAGCAGCTAAGATGATAAAACTGGCTGCTGTCCAAATGGACTAGAGCTCTAATCGTGGATATTTTATCCTATTCTCATTTGGACGAACACCAAGCTGAGAAAAACAGAACCAGGAGTACACAAGTGCTTTGTTTAAGACTGCGAAAAGGGTTCATAGATATACCATCCTCTTTTCATACCGTCCTTTTCATTCAGATGAGAAAAGGGCAAACACTGAATGTGAGAAGTGTAAGTCATATTACCCCAGGGTTTTGCTTTTTAGAGCTTTTCTCAGTGTAATGTGACAAACTGGTGGAAAAAAACAATATGTATTGTCTTTTTATTCATCAGGATACAAAACTGGAGTAAGCCTGTAAATATAATGTTGTAATACATGAAGAAATTCTCACGATAGATAATATTACACTTTATTTTTCAGACTTTTGATCAGTTGGAACAGGGAAGAAAAAAAACACTATCAAAAGGGCTTAAATTTTATTAAATATTTGCACTAAATCCAGTTTAATGGGACTAACTTGGCTCTTTTTATAAAGAAACATGCAGTAGTTCAGTGTCTTCGCGTACCTACAAAGTGTATAATACGTTCAGAAAAGAATATTGTATTGTGACACATTTGATCACAATAACTATATATATATATATATATATATATATATATATATATATATATATATATATATATATATATATATATATATATATATACACACACACACACACACACACACACACACACACACACACATATATTGCCCAGCCCATTTACAACAGACGGTTAAATGTTCCACTTCAGCTGGAGAGTCTCTAAATTACCATGTATGAACATGTTTAGAACATTTCACAGCCCGTGACTCATACATTGCATGTTTAGCTGGGTGTTCCTAGCATATCTGTACATTACCTGTATATTCCCCAAGTATCAGTCTGGACATGATAACAGTGAAAATGGGAGCTGAACTTTTCACGGTCTCTGCAAATGACACAGCTACGTTCTTCAGGCTAACCAGCCCTAGAACCACAGTGGTGAACCTGAGGGGAAAGAGAACAGGACCACTTTTATCATTACAACATCACATTTCATACTGCATTTCATGTTGGTGTAACCTAATGACACCAAATAACAGGAAATGCACTGACATTAGCTAATTTAGTTAGACACAAGCTGTAAAAAAAATGGTTCGTTTAATTAAAAAAAAAAAAATTTCCCCCACTTTTTTCTTTAAACAAAGGAGTTTGATATACACAACCATGCTGAAGTTTTAAAATGTATCATTTACTTCACAGTCCATACAATTTACATATGGAAACGCGCAATTTTCAAAAGTTTGTTTCAATCATAGTTTTTGTGATGCCCAACACATTGACAAGTATTTGCCTTTTCAGCCCAGAGTGCTTTTTCAATGAGATATAATAAAGGCCAATCAGAGCAGAGGTCACATTTACATATCAGTCGTAAAGGCACAATAATAAAACCAGCCTGGTTAATATAAAAGGAATAGAGGCTGGAACTGCTTTGCTATGGTGTATGAAGGACTGCAACACGTCAGACCGACGCCTTGGTAACTCTTCTCAGTGCGGTCTACACTAGGGTTGCATGAGAACCATATTTTTGTTGTTATCGTGACCAGAATTTCCAGTATAAACATATCATTAACAGCTGCAATGATAGAACAGATCAAATTACCATATCATTGCTGGCACAAACCATGAGAAGCCTAATGAGACCTAAACCCTGCTCTCCCATGTGGGGACGAGGAACAGTCCATTATAAAAAACACATGCACAGCCTTATTCTGAACTATAAGCCTGTATAAACGCATCAAACGTTAGGACTGTTCTCACACACAATATTGTGATTTAAGTGTACATGGCCGTAATTTCTACTGTCACAACAAACATGTTTAATAACTAAGCAAAAGATTTTTATTAATTCTAGGGTTCCCATATAAAATATTAATATGTATCTATTTTTTGCAGGCTTTATAGAGAAAGCTGTTGAGGTAATTGTGTTGTTTCCCAGCCTTTCAACGCACAAAAATGCACTTGCATTTCCGATGGGAGTTGCTGTTTGCATTTCTTTTCTTTTGATTTTGCATTATAGTATTTGTGGGACAATGGTGGTTTGGTGATTGTGTATTTGCCGTTTGTCTAAAGGAAAGGTTGGCTAGATTTCTGTTTGCACAGTCAAAAAATAAGTCTGTGCTTGCACCACACTCAGTCAGAGGCAGACTAATTTAATAACAATTCATCGTCTCATATCGTCGCTGTGATATCCAACCGCTTTTATGCCTAATACATTTTATGCCCACGCTACGCGGTCCTTTTAGATCATTTACAAGATTTAAGGACTTATTCTGGTGTTTTCCTTGTAGCTGTGAAATTCAACAGAAGCTCATTGCAGCTTCATGGTCTGGTGTCACTCAGAGGAGGATGGAGTCCCTCTTTTGAACCTTGGCTCACTTCTTCTTCTTCTTCTTCTTCCTTTTCAGGGATGTTTTCCTGCCACTGTTGCTGTTGCTCATTAGGGGTGCTGGATCCAGACGTTTGGATGCCGTTTTGAGACACTCGTGTCTCTGTGAGGCTTGTAGTGCATTTCTAAGGTATTTTTTCTTTTCTTGAACATCATGGAGAGTGGCTGTTCCTTGAGAAAATTACTGTGACACAAAATGAGGCCTTGTTTAATCCCATCTCCAATCTATCCTACCAGATGTAGTAGCAGTGCGGGTGAACCATCCAATAACACAGTGTTCGTTTATATTTCTGAACCCATTCTGTAATAATCATTTTTTTGGAACAATGAAAAAGCAATTATACGTGTGGTTTGTATAATTTTCATATGATTAGCACCAGGGTATAACTGCTTTGACCAAATTCATGTTAAGCGGAGAAGACCACCTCACCCTCCACCACTTTGTCTTACGCCTTTACACGTGAAGTTGTGTGGTTGTGCGAACGTATTGACCTCCAAAGACATTTTTTTTCTCCATTCTTTTTAATCATCACTGCTGTTGGAACAAAAAAATCATCTCCATTTCTGTCGTTTCATTTGGTCGTCCATTCAGTAGGCAAGAGCGCTAGTGAAGCGTGCACTTTTGCTACTTTCAACCCCGATATTTACATTAGTGTTGCTGCAACAGCCCACATATACACAGTAGTCCTACATAAACCCACATTGCAGTGTAGACAAAATTGAAAGCAAACATTTCAGATATCCCTTTGTAAATATGTCATGGCATGGGTTTAATAGTCAATACATGACATCCGGTTCTCAGATGAACAGAATGGGTTCGCAGAAGGGAGACCTACCTCATTAATCCCACAAAGAGCATGATCATGAGAAAGTTGGGCGGGTATTCAGCTCGGGACTTGTGCTGGTACAGGCAGCAAGGCACAAACATCTTAATGAAGCCAATGAGAGTGGTGGAAAGCATCTGAACAGCACCTGAGAAAGACAGAGACATGAGGAAAGCATATCAGAGAGATATATGCACAATGCCTGATGACCTTTTGAACACTCCTCCTTAGTAGAGCTGGGTGACAAAGCCGAAATGATTATGAACTCCTCATTATAGTCTAATAAGTGTCTCTATGAGCACCTCTATGAGGGCTGTTTATGTGGGTACAGTACTGAAGTGTGAGCAGGTGCAGTGAGGGACAAATCAGGGGAAAGGCCTAGTTATTTTCATGGTCACATGAATTTCGCTTGGTTGTTTGCCTTGAGATTGGGGAGGATACGGTTTCTTACTGTAGGAGAGAGCTTATGCATTAGCAAGGTCAATTTTAAATTGACTGTCCTATTTGAGTACTGACTTTGTATAAAAAGAGCAGGATATTATTTTTCCACTCTGCTGAAAAACAAAGTCGATAAAGAATTAATTTAGTTACAGAAACAGGTGCGCTGCAGCTTAACTAAGGTTTCAGGAGCTGTAGAAGAGGTATCACATGGCCACCTGCTGGCACCAACTCTATGCTGGGCAGGAAAGGTAATTGCTTCTTTCTAGCCTTACTAACCTCTCTGTCATTTTGGCAATCTAAAAGAACTCTGAAGGCCAATATGCTCTGTCTGATAACTATGAAATTAGAGTAATCCCTCCTCTTCAGGGCTACTGGAAGGTTAAATTGGAACCCTTTATAAATGACTTTATTAAGGGTGTGCATGGATAACTGAATACAGGGATTCAGTATCCAAACACCATCAGGGGGAAAATATGATTAACAGGAAAAAGCATGTGGCAATATTTCAAAGCTGAATGCAACAATAGGTCTGTTTTAAAAGACTGTTATGCACCTTTTTAGGGATGGACGTTCAACACTTACCATGACCTCTTGCTTAACTTACTAATTGACTGTGGGTGGCTTACACCAGTACCAGAGATGCTGTAAGTGGGTATATTCACTGACTGTACCAGTTTGTAGATTAAATCAAGAAGTGCAGTTGTTAATTATGCTATATTATGTTATTATTAATAATATGTTATTATAACATATTATTATTAATATGTTAATTATGTTATATTAATTATGTTAATTAATCATTATGCATTCATAATGCAATTTATACAGCTAATCAGCGGTCTGGACTTTGCTTACTGACACTGGTAAGGCTTACACCTTAGGTATTAATTTGTTACTGAAAGACACTGTAATAGAAAGTACTGAACTGCAATACCTAATAATGAGTAAGAACTGGACTAAGTCAAGTGGTGACATTCAATAAAGCTTTTACTGTACGCTGATCATTTCAAACCATTATTTCTCCGGTCTTCGTTGCTTTGGTCAAACATAACGCATAGAAAGCATAGCGGTGCTTTCTTTACTCTCTCCTCATGGTTAACCGAACAACCATTCATGAACTATTACTGAAACTGGAATACAAGTCACGACAGCCAATCCACCATGGGAAGCATCAACAGTGGGAAGATTGATCCAAGCACTTTATTAGGGATTAATAACCGTTTAAGAAACCTCTTCCAGCAAACAGAGTTAAATAAACGTCATGTGATGTCTAATAATCATAATCTACCCACATACCCATCTACCTGCTTACATACAGCCTTATAGTACAAAGACTAATTCAGACCACAAATGGAAGTGAGTGCACTCTTGTAATCAGCGCTCATATTAATCATTAGCCCTGTTCAAAATCAGGCACCTCAGCAGGGTTACAGCACACACAGCATGTCTTCTTCTGCTTCTACTGCTGTTTCTAAGGTCCTACAATCAACATACCACTGGATATTTACATAAAAACACTCCTAATTACCTGCTGGCACTCCTACAACCGCTTAACATCTCAACAGGACCTCGCATCCTCTCAAACATCAGCTATTTAGTGCCAAGACAAAGACTTTCAAAAAGCTTCTCTGAATTTCTTTTTGTTGCAGTCACACAACTGATAGGTCATTGCAGTCATAACAAACATGGTAACTTTACATGATAAATGTATTCTTACTCTTAAATGTACATTACTGTAACAAGAATTTATTCAAAATAATTTGTACTATTCTTACTGGCCCAAAAAAGGCGCACATACAAGGCAGAAAAAAAGGGCTCAGGAGTTTCCGATATGACCACGTCAACGTGTAGCTCTGTGTAATGACGTGTAACTCTGTGTAAGCAACAGACTTGCTGCCACGTTTAGCTTCTGTATTCCTCTCCACCTCATTGCCAGTTGGAAACCCAGGGCCGTATTACAGAAACCTCCTATCTTTCTGTCTTAACTGATCTGACAGACCAAGACTAGATTTTTCACCAATTACAATTGTACCAATTACAGAAGCAAATCTAATGTTCACTCGGGAATTTTATCTTACACCATCTTATCTCAAGTGAAGAAACCTAGACTTACTCAAGCAAAGCCAACAATCAACTCTGATGTCTGTTGCTCAGTGACCGACCATGTGCGCACAACCGAAACGTAAACATGATCAAAACTAGATGTGCATTTCCTGAAGGAACGGCAAGAGTGCTCAAAAAGAGCTGCAAGTGTGTGCGTTAGTGTGTGTTTCTGTGTAGGTGAACGACACCTCCTTAGGTATGTGTCTGTGTGGTGTGTGTGAGAGGGAGAGATGTGTGTTGGGGGGGGGGTCATTCAAATGAACTGTCACCCTTATTATGTAGCTCTTAGTGGAGAAGCCTTGTTTGAGTCCGATTTGCACCCTCTGAACAAACAGTCATAACTCGGGAAATGTTCACTCTATCGCTTAACCGGATAGATGGTGTGAGATAAGACCCGCTGAGGATTATTTTGGTGTAATGTTGTGTGTATTGAGAAGAAAATGTATGAGTTATGACGAGTTAAACACAGAGAAAAATCTTGAAAAAAGCAAATTCTGATTTTAAGAAATTTACATTGCAGTGAATGGGGCAGTTTTCTGTGCCTAGTGCCACACAAATGCTCATAACTCTAAAGCTAATTGATAAAATGACAAGATATTTTGAGGTTTTAGGAAGGACAAGTTTCTCTACCATTTAAACCTGAACTGGAGTTTCTAGGTGAAAGCTTAAGGATTTTAAAGCAGATTCCCTGCGCCGAGGCCTTTGAAACGCAATTTGAATGGAGTCTGTACGTTAAGCGCAGAAAAGTGTGGAAAGAGAATAAAAAGTACAAGAGATAACAATAGAGATAACAATAGAGATAACAATAGAGCGCTCTCTCAAGCTCTCTAATGGTCACGTTAGTGGATAGTGTAGTGGTTAACACCTCGGCCTTCTACGCTGTAGACTGGGGTTCAAGGGTTCAAGCACCCTACACTACACCAATAAGGGTCCTTGGGCAAGACTCCTAACACCACCTTCGCCTACCTGTGCAAAATGATCAAATTGGATAAGAGCGTCAGCCAAAAGCCATAAAATGTAAATGTGAACATTAGTTAGCCAGACAGCTAACGTTAGCTACTTTTAGTGACGTTAAAAATGTCAAACAAAACACAAGCATGATAAACAAGTTAAGAATATAATGACAGCGCTTTGTGCCGTTTATCAATGTGTTGCTGCTCTCCAGTTTCAGTCTCCCAAACGCTTTAGCGGAGCGCGCCAACGTTATTCCTCCCCATAAAGACACACGTTCAGCTCCGTCTCCTCATTGTTCACCATCCCTGTAACGCTGTATCTGACGGGTCTTTATCAACACTAACATGAAGGTAAGAAGACGGGGCAGTGGAGATTTTTAAAACACTGTTGGAATAAAAAACCCTCATAAGTCAAGTCGCCGTTTTCAGTGTAACGTCATTAAAATAGAGTCAAGGCAGCTCTGGGGAGTCTTAAAGTCGGGACAGAACCTAGGATGTTTAGTTTCTGTGATACTGTTTCCTTATCAGGAGTTAATGGATACGATTATGAACCGTCACTCTGCAATAGCCTCTGTCCTCAATTCAGTCCTAAGTGAAGTTGTCATGGAAACCAAGCAGATGTCAGAGTTAAGAAGTTCCTGTAATGCGGCCCCTGAAGATTCACCACAGACAGCCCACCTTCCCACACCTTCTCCACTTACCCAGCATGCTTGGCTCACCCTCCAGGAGAGAGAGGATGTACTTGTTGAGGAAGAGTGTGGAGAAGCTGAAGAAGTACCACAGGCCCAGATAACTCAGCGCTCTGTTGTTCCACACCCCCGAGTCGGCTTCGATGACCGTCGTCTCAGTGATCGTGATCTTGAGGACCTGCTCTCCTGGCATGCTCTCGCTGCGGGCCAGAATCACCTTCTCCTGCCGGGACCGCTTGAAGGGGGAGAGGAGCTTCCAGCACACGGACCTCCCCAGTCGTCCGTTGGCAGGCATGGTGCGCCGAGGCGTGAGCACCAAGCATACAACGGGCTGGGAGGGAGGCTGGGGTTGGGGGAAAGGTGGAGGAAGAGTTCTGCGTTTTTACTCCATCTTACATGGAGTCAACCTCTGAACGTGGGGGGGGGCCTTGCTGATGACCCTAATGGTGTCGGGTGGACGTCCCCTGCATACAGAGAAAAGGCCACACGTCAGCGATGGCACAGATTTCAAGGCAGTAACAGTAAAACAGAAAGTCGAATACCAGCTGAGTGGGGTCAAAACAGAAGAACTCAAAAACAGCTACCCCTCAAATTCCTGTTCCCAGTCACAAAGCAGGTGCGCAGCGTTATAAACGACTTCGTGAAATGGGGCAGAAATAAGAGTGAGAACTGAACTCGTTCCAAACCAAGAACTAGATCTGTGGAAAGGCTGCGGGCAAAATGATCACACCATGTGACGAACAGGTCATGAAAGGCACTGAAAGCCCAGAAATAACACGCAATGTCGCCTCCAACTGAACTCACTGATGCGCCTGGTTAGAGTCTGAATGGGCCGCTTCTACATTCACATAAGACACGTTTCCTGTTGGCAATTTACATACATCCTGTACTGAACTGCACTGCAGCCGATCTGATATAACACCATGTGTGAAAGGAATTAAAGTGCCTTAAAGGGCAACTCCATCAATTTTTCAGAAGTTTGTAACATAGCAACACGGTAAAAAAGGTAAAATGTGTCACGACTTAGTAAATCCTGGGAACGAGATGCTAATGTGTGGCCACGACATCGCTCCCACGCCTTACTAAGTCGTGGCATTTTTTTAAATGATTATTATTACTTATACAGTATGCCACCAGCGGGGCTCCGTAGTTAAATGCTCTGCTCCAGAAAAACTTTGTGAGAACTTCTCAGTGGTGGTGATGGGAACCAGACGTCTGAGGAGTCCAGCGAACCTATCAACACCCCGCCCGATGTCTGAGCCGCAGTTTCGTGGCAAGGTTTTGGCCTGAAGCGCCTTGCTAATCCATGTATTTAAATCAGTTCACGGCGGATGAGTACCTGCAGGGCTGTCGTCTTCAAAGCCACCAAAACTTCTTCTCACTGCTTTACCGTCATCAGCAGTACAAGTAAGGGCAGGTTCACGGGCTGCGTCCACAGTAAATAACGCGGTAAGTGTTCAACTCGCTGTCGGTTCAGATCAACACCACTGCGCGGAAATCGGAGTCTGTGTGTTCCTCGAAACGAATCATTTCGCATCAAACCGCCCTGGGTGACTGTTTCTATCCCAACCACTGGATCGTGCGGAAAATCTGACAATTCAGCGGAGTTGCCCTTTCAGCGGCGAAGCGCGGTCACACGCGCCATGCAACTTAGCTCGCGCAGGACAGCTAGCATGAGCTAACGGCAGCGAACAAACCCGAGCCGACACACAAAAACCGCGAAACCCCACCGACTCGGAAGACTACGGCCCCTACTCTCGACCACAACACAGTCCAGGAGCGGCCACGTCCAAGTGTAAAGCCCACAGTCAGAGAGGAGGACATCAGGTTACCCGCTGCTGCCACATTGGCGACTCCGTCGGTGAGAAGCGCCCGAACTGTTCAGCTCATCCCGCCACCGCCAAGCGGCTCCTCTCTCGCCTCGACATGGCCCCGTTAGCCGCGGACGTCAGCTTTTATGACCAGAGAGGGCGTCCCCGAACTGTAAATCATCAACCCCCGCTGCTGAGCTGTGAGTTTGAACACGTAGCGCCGTCCTCCTCGCTTCTGTCGTTCTCCTTGGGCTCCAGCGGCGCTCCTCCTCCGCCGCCGCTCCTCTCTAGGCGATTGCTCGTTCACACACTGCCACAGAGACTGTATGAAGCGAGAGCCGCCTAACCGAGATATTTTCGCGAACGCGGTCACGTGGTCGTCTCTCCCCTTAAGCGGACAACAAAGAAAGGAGCCTCTTTCACACAATCGGGAAACTAATTTAACTTTAGCGAATGTCTTCCCCCCGATAATATTACAGCGAACGTGTGGCCACTTCGCACTTATCTTATGATCTTATTATCATTTCGAACCTGAACGCACATTTTAGAGCTGATTAAACGGAAAAACCGTTTTGTTTGGGTTTCGTTCATCCGGCCGCCCAGTGTTTTCATGCCCCTGGGGGAACGGGGGCGGGGTGAAGCGGTGTGGACGCTGTACTTCAGCAGGAACTGAACGCCTTTTCAGCTCCACTCGATCTGGACAGGCGTGCACCATCTTGGTTCGTTTTATATATCTTTGCTACTGCGACGTGACGTTTGTCTCCTCGCCGGCGCCGTTTTGCGCACTCCGCCTTCATATTGTTTTCTCGTTAAAATAACTCCTTCAGCTGTTCGTATTTCTGGCACGCATTATTTTCCGACTAATGCGACCACACTGAAATATATTCTGATGGCGGATGCAGCCTGTCTTTGGAGAAAATCAAACGCGTCCATAAACTCGTGCTGCGAGTTGCGCACGCAGCACTGATGTGGAGAAAATTCCAAGTCTACGTCACGACGTTCGCACGTCTCCCCGCCCACTCCCTGCATGTTTGTCCCAAAATGTGAGGAGCAGGTTTGCAGAAGTCAGCTGATGGAGGGGTAGAAAGCAGAAGTAGCTTCTCCAGATCCGAACGAAATGGACGAGATTCGGTGAGTGTTCAGTAAACTGGCCCGTTTGGGTGGTCGGAGGGTGGTCGGAGGGTGGTCTGAGGGGGCAGTGACGCTGCTGAACAGTGGCTGTAGCTGTAGCACTAGGTTTAAAAACAGCAGCTGTGAGGATAGGAGGAGGTCTGGAAGAGGAGGTCTGTGGACTGAATCTCGCCCCGTCGGTCTCGCTGAGCAGCGCTGAGTTTCTCTTTATGCCTCATGACTCCAACGATGCGTTGAGCTGGGATGTAGCTGAGCTGGGATGTAGCTGAGCTGGGATGTGGCTGAGCTGGGATGTAGCTTACCTGGGATGTAGCTGAGCTGGGATGTGGCTGAGCTGGGATGTGGCTGAGCTGGGATGTAGCTGAGCTGGGATGTAGTTGAGCTGGGATGTTGCTGAGCTGGGATGTAGCTGAGCTGGGATGTGGCTGAGCTGGGATGTGGCTGAGCTGGGATGTAGCTGAGCTGGGATGTAGTTGAGCTGGGATGTTGCTGAGCTGGGATGTAGCTGAGCTGGGATGTAGCTGAGCTGGGATGTAGCTGAGCTGGGATGTTGCTGAGCTGGGATGTAGCTGAGCTGGGATGTAGCTGAGCTGGGATGTAGCTGTGCTGGGATGTAGCTGAGCTGGGATCAGAGGTGAAATGTTGTGGTGTTTTAATCATCAACAGGCTGCAGCTCATCAGAGCCCAGACCTGCTCTGTGTCCCCGAGCTGTGTCTCTGGTGGGGAAACCAGGAAAGCTGCTGCCAGCACCTCAGCGTGAGACCCTGTGGACCAGTTTGTTAGTGACTGGTCTTTACACTCACCATCCATCCTGTATTAGAAACAAATGCCAAATGCCGTAAATGTGTGTGTGTGTATGTATATATAGTGAAAAATATAGTTTTTATAACTAATAACTGAGCAAATTGAAAGACCAAAAGTTAAAAATCTGCTTTAGGTTTCAGCCCCTTTAAGGACCACTTGTGTGATTGTACTAAAATAACTAACTGCTGGCTGTATCTGCACAGCGAGCTGACTGGTGGAGAGGGACGCTGAGGAGGAAGAGAGAGAGAGAAATTGAGCTTAACTCTTAAGTTAGTTTAGTGTGAGGATTATGAGAAGTGAACGGTCAATGGACACGACCACGACAAGCTAAAAGAGCAGGTCTGATGAGTTCCTTCATTCTGTATTTGGCCTTGTGAGCTCTGTGGTTATTTTCATGTAGTGATTAAAAGGAAATGTAGAAGTTTACATTGTCCTGCTGGATATTGTGAACTTTTGTTTTTTTGTTCTCCACATAAAGGAAGGAGGCACCTGTGTTAACGTTACACCACTCTGTCATGTGGAAGTGCAGGAACTGCTGCCGTCATGTTAATATGATAGTTGGCAAACACCTGGATGTGTGTATCTGCCAAAATGAAAAGTAATAGATCCAACAAAGGAATACACACGTAGCCATTAGTGTCTGCAAAGCCCCCCCAGTGTCATAAGGAGAAAGAAAAATAGGGACATAAATACAGAAATGAGTGATTAATGAAGGACAGACTATAAGATTTGTATTTGTATTTAATTTATATATTTATTTGCTACATTTACAGTACGCATATTCACAATATAGCGTTATGTGTATTATGGCTATTATGTTGATGTTTCATACTGGCAGAGCCTGTCTTCTGTAGCGCTTTTGTTTCATGGAGGTTTGTTCAGTTAGAAGGTTTCTGGACACTGGGCAGTCGTCCTCTGTGTGCCTCAAAGGCAACTAAAACCTGGGTGAACTAGATGTGTGCACTGCAAGCTTTAGTTTAATTAAGAGTTTAGTTGTTGTCACATTTACACTTGAGTGAAATATAATATTCCAGGTTTAGCGCAGATGTTTGTGTTGGTGTTGAGGTAATGTTCGCATGCTGTATTGGCACAGTGTTAATGCTGTCAGTTGATGTTTATGCAGTGTGGCTATTTGATGTCAGGTGGCTTTAAAAATGTATGTTGGGGCAACGAGTTACACAGTTTCATATTTCAACGTGCTGATGAATGCTATGACACATTGTGACAACATTGTGTCTTGTATTCTGGCAACACAACATGCCTGCTGGGAAATGGGGCATTCTGGCCAGAAACCATCACTCTTATAAAAGAGGGTTCTTCAAGAGTTCCTTAGTCTATGTAGAACCATGAACACTCCAAGAAGCCGTTTCATGATGGATCTTTACATAATCGCTCTTCAGACCGATGGAGAAGGTGCTATATGGAGTTTAATATAGAACCTTTTCAAGTTTGGGTTTATATAACACCCAAAAAAGATTCTTCTGTTGTTATGATGTCAAACTTGTAACAATAGAAGGACCCTTTGATTATACAAAGGGTTATTTGAGTGTGCTTGGTTCTATATTGAACCATTTTCTTCACTAAAGAACCTTTAAAGATCCCTTTGCATGTTTAAAGGGTTCTTTGCATCATGAAACAGTTCTTCTGACTGATGGAGAATGAGAAGGAACACGTCGATGTACCGTGATCGGATGAATCTTGATTTCTGCTGAGGCTCACAGATGGTAGGGTCAGAATTTGGCACTAAGAGCACGGACCTTGTGTCAACAGTCCAGGCTGGTGGAGGTGGTGTAATGGTGTGGGGAATGTTTTCTTAGCACACTTTTCACCCATGGATACCAATCATTACATGAATGCCATAGTTTATTTGGGAATTGGTGCTGACCATGGGCATCCCTTTATGGCCACAATTTATTTATCTTCTAATGGCTACATCCAGCATGATGATGCACCATGTCACAAAGCAGAAGTCGTCTCAAACTGCTTTCCTCAACGTGACAATGAGTTCAGAGTTCTTCGGTTCCCTTCCCGCTGCTGCACTGTGTCAGAATATTGTGATACATACCATGTACTTTGAAAATGTCTTGAAGTATAGTGACATGACATTTTTGCCGTGTCACCCATTCATGTCACTTTTCACTTTTCAGTCCATTGTTGTCGCCTCAGCGGCTTCAGAGCGTTGACCTGCCTTCTCCAAACCTGCTGCCCAGACACAGAGACCTGTTACCAACACCATGTGGACCAGTGAGTATGATGTGTAGTACACCACACTCATCAGAAGCATCCCTTTCGTATATACCTTTTCAGTCTTTAAAGCCCTGATAACACGGTTTCAGATTTTAAAAATTTAGTTTTAGACATTAAAATATGCCACAGGAAGGTGTTTACCAGTATTAAGTTTAAGAAATATATATAAATGAATACAGTTTAATAATAGATAAATCCTCCAGATAACTGTGTATTTGCATTAGAACGCAAAATGACTGACGGTGGCGTCTCCCAAACAACCTGCAACACTGCCAAACTGTGTGGTTCGGCCCTACACTTGTGGTTTTGCATCGTTTCAGGCAACAAATAAATTCACATTTTCACATGCCTGCTTTCCTTTGTCCAGATAAAGCGGTGGTCAGAGCTGCCGTGTCTAGTGAAGATCTATTTCTGCTTCACGCTCAGCTCCCTGCTAGCCCTCCTCATCCTCACTGTGTTCAACATCCAGAGAGAGAGAGTCAGTAAGGGCAGTGACGACGATGACTTCACGGTGTCCCTCATCCAGCTTGTCAGCATCTGTAAGTGACTGCAAGTGCTTTCTGTGTGCTGAAAAGTATTTTTTTTGTCAGCACTAGGTACATGCAGTGATGTCCACACTGTTAGAAATAAAGGTTCTGTGCAGATACATTTTTCATTCTTCATGGTACAAACAATGTAAACTGTATAAAATGTATGGCATTTTAAGATCCAATTGGGCACCTTGAATAAGTTTTTCCAGGTGAAAAGTACATATTTGTACCTTTTTATAAACGAGTGTTTTAAAACAGCAATAAAACAAAAAGACAAGATGGGGTTTGTGGCATCAGTACAACTTAGAAAATATCCTTTCACTGGATTATGGTACAATTATGTTCCCTGACTACAGGTACTGAGATGGACCCTTGCGTGTACCAGTCCAGTGAAAGGAGGGGTACTGGTAGTGACAGTGCCTTTTTTGTCTGAGAGTGCAGTATATACTTGGTTCAAGTATGAAGGTGCTTTGCAGAATTAGCTGAGGCTGTTTTCCAACCCTCAGATTAAACGTTTTGGCAATGATCTATGCCGAGAATTTGGTAGTGGACCCTTAACTTTGCTGCCCGAGGAGTTACTCGCTGTGTAAAAGGTGCATAAAGGATTCCGGTACTGTTGGATGCACTGTGATTTTGTTGGAGAACAGTTGGGATCCATAAGCTTTTATTTTTGATCAATTACCTATTTTTAACCACACGTCATGGTCATGGACACCTGAACATCAGACCAATATTTTTACATTTATGGCATTTGGCTGACGCTCTTATGCAGAGCGACTTACAATTTGATCATTTTACACAGGTAGGCCAAGGTGGTGTTAGGAGTCTTGCCCAAGGACCCTTATTGGTATAGTGTAGGGTGGTTACCCTGGTCGGGGATTGAACCCCAATATGATTATTAGTATCTTATGGTAGGGATTCCCACAAGACTTTGGAGTGTGTCTGTGCAAATTTATTCCCATTCAGACGGACAAGTGTTCGGGCCATCAGGCGCTCATGTTGGACGAGAAGGCCTGGCCCACATTCGACATTTCAGGTAATCCCAAAGTGTTCAGTGGGGCTGAGGCCAGGGCACTGTGCAGGCCACTGCAGTTCCTCCACACCAAACTGGTCAAACCATGTCCTTAAGGAGCTCAGTTTGTGCACAGGGGCTTAATCATGCTGGAGCAAGAAAGGGCCCTCCTTAAACGGCTGGAAGTTGGAAGTATGCACATGTCTAAAATGTCTTTGTATGCTACAGAATTAACTTTACCCTTCACTGGAACTAAGGGGTCAAGCCCAAGCCCTGACAAACAACCCATGAAGGTTGTCCCTCTGTCAGACTTACTGTTGGAACCATGCATTATGGTAGATAGCGTTATCCTGCCACCAAACCCAGATTTATCCATTTATCCAGCAGACTGCCAGATAGTGAAGTCCAGAGAACCTGTTTTCACTGCTCTGAAGTCCAGTGGTAGAATGTTCTACGCCACTCCAACTGATGCTTGGCATTACATGAAGTGATCTTAGGCTTATGTGCAGCTGCTCGGCTATGGAAACCAATTTGATTAAACTCCTAATGGACGATATGCTTCAAAAGGCAGTTTGGAACTGTGTGCAACACCCTCAGAAAAAAGGGTACTAAACTGTCATTGAGGTGGTACCCCTCTTGTTACTGGGATAATTCTGTTAAGGAAACGTCTTCAGTACCTTTAGCCAGGGAATGTAATTATACCATAACCTATTCAAATTATATGTTTTCCAAGTTGAATTGACTCCACATACCCTGTCTTGTCTTCAGGCTTTTTATTGCTTTTTATCTATTGCTATATTTTAAAACATTAGCTCACACACACACACACACACACATTTTCTAAGCTGCTACTCCCTCAGGGTCGCGGGGGGGTGCTGGAGCTTATCCCAGCTGTTGTCAGGCAGAAGGCAGGATTCACCGTGGACAGGTCACCAGTCCATCGCAGGGTAGACAGACAGACACAGACAGTCACTCACACCTAGGGGCAATGTAGTATGTCCAATTGGCCTGACTGCATGTCTTTGGACTGTGGGAAGAAACCAGAGAACCCAGAGGAAACCCACGCAGACACGGGGAGAAAAAACATGTTTAAGGTACACAGTTGGACCTCAAAACTATTGTTGTACTTTTGAGGCTATATTTATGCTGTTTATACCTTGATGAATAAAAAACATACCTGCACAGAACCTTTTTTTTCCATCAATGTATGTGCTTCAGCACTCTGCAGCCCCCTTGCCGTGAGTTTGTGTGGTCTTCTACTTCATAGGTGGACCGCTGTTGCTTTTAGACACTTTCATTTCACAATATCACTTACACTTGACCAGGGTGGATCTAGTAGAGCAGAAATTGCACAATCTTACTTGTGGCAAAGGTGACATCAATACAACTGGTAGATCACGCTCTTTACATATCAAATAAATGCATGAAAAGAAAATTTATAGCATTAACAAAGAAAGGCAGATTAAACAGCAGAATTATCCACATTTTGCATCAACCTTAAAGAGGTTAACTTTCATTCATTCATTTTCTAAGCCGCTTCTCCCTCAGGGAAGAGGTTAACTTATTCGAGGTAAAACTTTCTCATTTGTTTCATGTAACCAACTCCCAGGTTCAACTCCCAGTTTTCAGTGCTGTTGCCAGTCAGGAAAATCAAAAGCAACAGGCATGACTGGTTCAACTACTTAAGAATCTGTTTTTCTTTTTTCTTTAGTGCTGTTAGCTCATAGTAGTGCTGAATATGAAGCCGCACAATGAGAAGTCAGATGGTGTCAAAAGAAGTCTTACAACATGCACACATGATTAGCCAAGACTGTTACACTGATACATAGTTACACACATCACTGACTGTTTTATTCTCTAATGCAAAGGTAAAGGCCTTTACAAAGCATTTTGTCTTGTTATTTCTTTTGGAGGTCTTCTAATTGTGTTTTTTTATAAGGGTGTAAAGATAAAGTTTTGATACAATTTATAATAAAAAAAACCTCAAAAATGCATGAAAGCACTTTTAACACATTATGTGCTGAACACATTTTGGAGCAACATGCGCTGCTTTCTTGGCGTTGTTTTTTCAAGGACACCCATTGTCAGCATTACTTGTGCATAGTTAGAAAATGTCATCTTGCATTTGTGTCTGTGTGATGTTTCTCCTAGTGTTCTGCATGTACTATATCACACGGGGGGTGCTGCAGGAGAACAGACAAGAGCTGATTGTCTTTGTACTGAGCGTGCTTGTGGTCATGGTGCGCTCGGTGGTCAACTTCAGCGTGCTCACAACACACGACCTGCTTCTATTGGTATGTCACTGACCAACATAGCTTCATCCCAGCACCACCAAATCGAGGGTTAGCCTTTCACATTGACACTGCATTATGTTCCATATATCAGGGGCTGTGTTCCAGAAACTTAATATCTTTTGTCCCAAGTTAAGAAGCGAATTGTATCTTCATTTAGGAATTATAGGAATTATAGGAATTATATTAGAAATTATAACTCATAGTATCTTATTCATGTTTTGAGGGCCATTTTACCAAATTTTCTCCCCAGTTTGGGCATGTCCAATTCTTCCCACCAACTAGATCGCCCTCAATTATATGATAAATCATGGGAGAGTGAAGGCTAGCACATGTTTCCTCTGAGTCATGTGAAGCCAGTCAATGTATGTTTCCAAAACACCACCACCGCAATGTCATTGAACAGCTCGACACGATTGGAGGAGAACGCTTAGTGCTAAAAGATGCCTGAGCTGCTGAGCTGAGAGGAGAGGGATTAGCATCTTACTCACCCAGAGAGAGTGAGGTCAGCTCTCTTGGACTCCCAGACACAGGTGCCTGCTGCATCATCAGGGATTGTACTCTTGATCTCTTGATGATTGTGCCAACACGACAGCTGCGTCACTTAGGAGCCCATCCCCTGCCGTTTAGCAGGGCTCAGCGCACCTGAGTTTCATTTTCTATTTACCAAGGCTTTAGCTGGTTGTTCTAATGCTATTCCTCATAATGAACTGCCACATATTCAACGCTCTTAAATCACCAATGTCACTGCAGTGTTACTAAAATAAATTTACAATGAGAATGAATTATGCTCTCATGCTGGTTAAAGTGAATGTGTTTTACTGCCTGTCACAGTTGCTTAGGAAGAAAAACATTCACTTTTCAATAGAATGGCTCATGTTAGAAACAGATGGTTATAACATAAATTATGATACAACTGGGGTTATTCGAATATTAAGACAGGGTTTATAAAATTTGGTCTAGTTAGGATGCCTTTGTAATTAAGCAGTAGAACACGAGAGGAGTGTATTATCATGAAATAACATCACGACTGTCATTTGCTGTTTGTGCACAAAGTAAGAAGTAAAAATGTTCAAATGGCTTGAGCGTCACCTACAGCTGTCAAACTCGTTGCTTAGCAACGGCGTCTCAGCGGACTGATGGAGTGTTTGTGAAAAAAATGGCAAAATAAAAGCGTAGAACGCTTCTCAACCAATCAGCTTGCGTGGCCAGAACTAACTGTTGTATAACACTGTAATAATAAATTTAGTCCAAACTGAAGTCATCCTGGTGACTAAAAAGATTTTAGAGTTTTGCACAGCTTCAATTATTCCGTGCTCCAACACTTGGGCTGCAAATACTGTACTATTATTGCACTATTATTACTGTAGTCAGATTTTTTACTTATGGGGCAAGGGAACAATAGAAGCCATGCCACCTCCTATATTTTCTAATCTGTCAGAAATACCACAGGCATCGTATTAGAATGCACAGTTACGTTTTACATGTGGGAGTTGTGTGCAGTTATTATGTCTCTATCATGAGGAGATCTAAAGTTCAGTCCCAGGTGATGCCACAGCCATCCATGGCCAGTGTAATGAAAATCGTTAACACCTCTCAAAAGTTGACATGATTCCTACAGGGTCTACTTACAGAACCTGTAGAGCTGTAAAAGTTGATGTTGAAAAAGCTGGCATTGTACAAATGTTTATTTATGGTATTTAAGTAAATATTTAGTAGAGGTATCTAATAAACTGACAGCTCATCCTTCTCACACGGTGAAGTGTTTTACTACTGCTTATTATTTTACTTAACCTCATCAAAAAACACAAGAGTTTTAAAGTGCCTCAGACATGACTTGAGAGGTCAGAAGTGGTGCAACTAGGCTGAGACATGATAGCTTATGTTTTTACATAAGCTTTACATCAAAGCGTCAACATGTTTTCACACTATTCACTAAGCAGAAAATGACTTGCTGCCTCTCATCCAATGTTAAACTGTTTGCTCTAGAATTAGCTCATCTACTGATTTAACCCATAGTGGGTAAAAAACTTCCCTTTGCTTCTGAGGCAGTTTGCTAAATAAAAGAAAAAACATGTACTCCTCTGTCTGCTTCCTTTGTGCTACTCAATTTGATGTACATCCTTGTTGGACAGAGTCCAAAAGTAATATTACAGCAAATCTCGGACAAAAATGATTCTCCTCGGTCGCCATTCAGAATGCAGTACATAAAGAGGTTAATTAAATGGTCTTTTTTGGTTTCAGCTATCAAAATTCTTTCTGTAGGATAACAGCCTAACTAAACACACACAGCACCACTATTCAAATGAGCATAAACGTTTTTATGCAAGTTTAGCTGTACATACACTGTGTATGCACAAACTTCTGTGCTTGTGAGTTCAAGCTGAATGAGTCAACATTTGACCGCAACAATTTTTATAACGCCAGGAACCCTTGAGAGGATCAGTTCGCTAATGTAACAGACTTAGCAGACGTAACAAGTGTCTTGAGCTGTCAAATGTTGCAACAGTAACATTTCACAAAGATGTGGTAACTGGCTTTATGTGTTTTGAGGGCAGATCATCTTGGACTTCGCACTCCCAGCATAGTAGCTTTGTATGAGGTGAAGGAAGTGGTTGGGGACTGGCCTGGGATGCCTGAGTTGGGGAGAAATTTTTAAACAACAAGAATATTAATAATAAAATGCATATACACTCACTGAGCACTTTATTAGGAAAACCTGGGCACCTACTCGTTCGTGCAATTATCTAATCGACCAATCTTGTGGCAGCAGTTCAGCGCATAAAATCATGCAGATACAGGCCAGCATCTTCAGGTAATGTTCACATCAACCATCGGGCTCGTTTTAATATTTCTGCTGATCTCCTGTAATTTTCACATACAACAGTCTCTAGAGTTTACTTAGAGAGGTGAAAAAACATTCAGTGAGCAGCAGTTCTGCGGATGGCAATGGCTTGTTGATGAGAGAGGCTAGCGGACAATGGCCAGATTGGTTCAAGCAGATAGAAAGGCTGCGGTCACTCAGATAACCACTTTGTACATTTGTGGTGAGCAGAAAAGTGTCCCAGAATGAACATGTCAGACCTCAAGGCGGATGGGCTACAACAGCAGAAGACCATGTCAGATTCCGCTTCTGCCAGCCAAGAACAGAAAGCTGAGGTTGCAGTGGGCACAGGGTCACCACAACTGGACAGTCGGTCACTGGAAAAACTGATCTGATGATTCTTGATGTCTGCTGAGGCACTCTGATAGAGGAGAGAATTTGACACCAGCAGCTTGATTCCATGGACCCAGCCTGCTTTGTGTCAATAGTCCAGGCTGGTGGAGGTGGTGTAATGGTGTGGGGAATGTTTTCTGGGCACACTTTGGGCCCATTAATACCCATAAATCAGCAAGTGAATTCCACAGCCTATTTGAGTATTGCTGCTGACCATGTGCAACCCCTAATGGGCACATTTTGCCCTTCTTATTATGACTACTTCCAGCATCATAATGCACCACATCACAAAGCAAAAGGTGTCTCAAACTGGTTTCATTAAGTTTTCTTCAGTGACCTTCCCAGTTGCCAGAACCCATTAGAGCACCTTTGGAGTGTGGTAGCATGGGATATTTGCAGCATGAAAGCCATGAAGAATTGAGATTGTTTTGAGAGTAAAGGGAGGCCCTAACTAGTGTAGTGTTCCTAAAGTGCTCATTATATATATTATAATGCTAACATTATAGAGCACTTTTGTTTATAAGTGAACACACAAACTAATTAACTTTATGGACTAATCATTGTAGCCCTACCCAACACACCAGATCCAAATTGTCAACTATTTATAATACTTGGTGTACTAGGCAGACAGTAGTTGAGACTGTGCAGGGCAGTGGCTCTCCATTACAGGAATTGATACCATTGGTCTTGCACTTCAGATGCAGCGTTTCCCTGAGAAGTTACCTAACTCCACAGCTATAATAGGGCAACTCTGCAATGACACAACAGCTTAAGAAAGACACTGGAAACCTTCCAGAGAGTAAAAGCAGAAGTAACAGGTAAAGGCTTAGAACATGACACACGGTCACACTGACATACATTTGCGCATTAAGACTACAATATGACCACCTCCTTGTTTCTACACTCATTGTTCATTTTATCAGCTCCACTTATCATATAGGTGCGCTTGTAGTTCTACAATTACAGACTGTAGTCCATCTGTTTCTCTGATACTTTGTTGCCCCCTTTGACCCTGTTCTTCAGTGGTCAGGACCCCCATGGACCCTCACAGAGCAGGAACTATTTGGGTGGTTGATCATTCTCAACACTGCAGTAACACTCGTGTGGTGGTGGTGTGTTAGTGCTGCTGGAGTTTTTTAAACACGTCAGTGTCGCTGCTAGACTGAGACCAAAACTATCCAGCCAACAGCGTCCTGTGAGCATCATCTTGTGACCACTGATGAAGGACTAGAGGTTAACTAACACAAACTGTGCAGCAGCAGATGAGCTGTCATCAGTGACTTTACATCTACAAGGTAGGAGTGTCTACTAGAGTGGACAGTGAGACAAACACAGTGTTTGAAAAGTCCAGCAGCACTGCTGTGTCTGATCCACTCATACCAGCACAACAGTTCTATAGTTTACATGTCAGGGTAAAAGGGGGCTAACAAAGTATCAGAGAAACAGATGGACTACAGTCTGTGACTGTAGAACTACAATGATATAATGGACAGTGAGCCTAGGAACAAGGAGTTGTTAGGCCTGATTGCTGTACATCTGAAAGGCCAGGGTCTATGACAAGTGATAAGTGAGTTTATGAGTTTCACTGAGTTTATTAGTGAAGTTTAGTAGTTAATTAGTGTGTTGTTGCCACGTCAACAGGGATGATAAGAATCTAGTGCCCAAGCAGCATTGCACAATGTGGCACATTATACAGTATCAAAATGTAGAATGTTGATAAATGATACTACACTGTGTGCACAGTTATTAGGCAAGTCTTATTTTTCAGGATTATTTTTATTAATCACCAACTACAGCGCTCTCGGTTAATCCAAAATGTTAACAAACCTCAAACATGAATGTTTAAGAAAGTAAAAGTGAGGTTTTGGCTTTCTTAGCAGAATATCTATATGTGCACAATTATTGGGCAACTATTATTGCGCAGAATTATTACGCAGCTAAATGAAAAATATTTTCCCATCTCACTTTATTTTCATCTGTTCAAGTGAGAATTATAAACAACAACAAACAAACACAAAAAAGCAGTGACCAATACAGCCACCCTTCTTTTCAATAACAGTGATAAGCCTTCCATTCATGGAGTCGGTCAGTTTCTTGATCTGTTGACAATCAACTTTTTGTGCAGCAGCAGCCACAGCCTCCCAGACCCTGTTCAGAGAGGTGTCCTGTTTTCCTTCACTGTAAATCTCCCGTTTAAGAATTGCCCACAAGTTCTCAGTTGGGTTCAGGTCAGGTGAGGAAGGGGGCCATGTCATAAGATTTTCATCTTTAACGCCTTTACTGGCGAGCCATGCAGAGGAGTACTTGGAGGCATGTGATGGAGCATGTCCTGTAATATTATTCTCTTTTTGAAAGATGCAGATTCTTCTTGGACCACTGCTTAAAGAAAGTGTCTTCTAAAAACTGGCAGTGGGCTTGGGAGTTGATTTTGAGCCCATCTTCAACCTGAAAAGGTCCAACCAGCTCATGTTTAATAATACCAGCCCATACCAGTACCCACCTCCACCTTGCTGGCGTCTGACTCGAAGTGGAGCTCTGTCCTGTTACTGATCCAGCCGTGGGCCCGTCCATCTGGTCCGTCAAGAGTCACTCTCATTTCATCAGTCCATAAAACCTTTGAAAAATTGAATTTGAAAAAAAAAAGATTCTTCTTGGACCAGTCTTGACGTTTCAACTTGTGTGTCTTGTTCAGTGGTGGTCAGGTTTCAGCCGTCCTTACCTTGGCCACGTCTCTGAGCGCTGAACATCTTGTACTTCTTGATACTCCAGCTAGGTTGCAGTTCTGGAATATGTCAGAACTGGAAGATAATGGGTTCCTGGTAGCTTCACGCTTGATTCTTCTCAAATCCTTGGCAGTTATTTTGCGTCTTTTTTTCTCAGCATGTTTCTTGCAACCCTGTTGACTAGTTGCAACAAAACGTTTGATGGTTCTGTGATCACGCCCCAATATCTTAGCAATTTCAAGAGTTCTGCATCCTTCTGAGAGACTTTTGATCATTTTTAACTTTTCAGAGTCAGTTCAATCTCTTTTTTTGGCCCATTTTACCTGAAGAAAAAAGCTGCCTAATAATTATGCACACCTTGATATAGGGTGTTGACCTCCTTAGGCCACACCTTCCCTCATAACACAGATACACATCACCTGCTATGCTTAAATCCATTAAGCATTCAAGTTTATCCAGCTTGGCGTTAGAAAATATGCCTAAAAATGATAATATGGTCAAAATACTCACTTGCCTAATAATTGTGCACACAGTGTACGCCTGCACTGAACTCTTTATTTTTATCAAATTTCTTTGAACCAAATCAGTGCTTTTCAGCTTTTTTTTCAAAACTCTGATGTCTCTCACACCTACTTAGAATTTCAAGGGGAGTGCCACTATTTTTTCAAAATACAGTGTTTGAGATATAAACGGTTATTCAGAGTGGTTTGTTTTGAAGTGGTGCATTGCACAGACTTTAGTGGTGGAGATAAGAACCAGGGGTCCTATTCTAATGTCTAATGTCTACAACATAAATATAAGCATTTTATTTACTGTCCAACACCAGTGAACCTACAAATATCTTCTGAGGTTTTATATGTAATGTTGGTGGTAGCAAAATAGTGGGAAGTCTAAAAAAATAAATTTCCTTTGGGGCCTATTTAGCCTCACAATGCCCTGCATGTACCCCTCCGCCATGAATGAATTCCAATAAATGGATTAACATAATGTTTTAGGCCAAACTTTATCACAAAATTATCATTAAACAGTGTCTCAGGCCGCGTATGCCAAACCACTTTGTGTAGTAACTTTCTGTGAGAGAGCTTTTAGAGGCATTAACCTCCTCAGATTATCTGGTTCCTATCACCACCACTGAGAACCATTCTGATTCAGTAGGTTTCTCTAGAACTGAACATTTCACACTAGACTAGACACTTTGTTTACATCTTAGCCAATTAATTATGTGGAACTGCTGAAAAATAGTTCCCTTTTAAGTAGGTTGCCACCGGCTGCAGGTGCACACCAGTGGCGCCTGATGCTTTCTGAGAGAATATAGAGGCACAGGTGGCGATAATCTAAAGGCATAAAATTTGAGTACTCATAAGCTACTATTCAAAAGTTTGGCGGCCACATTAAGTCAATATTATTTTATATTCAATAATAACTTCTACAAAATAGATTTAAGTATAATAAACTAGGCACCAAAGATATATTTAGAAGCTTTACATAATATTTCAAGTATTTTGAGGGACTTTTGACCCACAAGGCATTCTAGATATTAACATATAACTTCATTCTTGATTATTATAAAGATTTATCAGCGTACAGGTCAATTCATCATTCAGACAAATCGAACAGGGTGAAACAGGGTGTATGCAGCTAGTTGCATGTGGTACGTTGCCTGTAACACAATTTCCCTGCGCTTTGACAGTTACAGTTCAAATACACAAAGGTATTTGATTTGCTGTTTTATGAAACTTGCTCCACAGAGTTGAGACACTTGCAACTGTTTCAGATGAGTTGCACACAGCATCACATCATGCAACTCAAGTGCAATTTAGTTTCTCCTAGGTTTTTCAAACAACTAATGTTTTAATTTAATTTAATTTTAAACTTAAACTTAATTTTAATTTAATTTTAAACTTAAAAGAAGGTTAACATCAGCAGTTTGCCCTGCTGCTCCAACAAAGCAGCTATAACTGCTAAATTATGAACTAACAGAAGCTAATAAATGCCTTATTGTTAACAAACCAAATAAAAAAAAAAGACCAAACCCAAAACTGTATTGAATTTAATTCTCAATATTTTACACATTGAAAAAGACCATAAAACATGAGAATTATAGCGAGCCAGCAATGCCACTGCTAGTTTGCAGTTTGTTATGAGTTGCCCTCTAAGAGCTCCACCAGTCATCACATACAGAAGCTGAGCTTCCAGAAGGGACAAACGTTAGGTTTGAGAAAGCCTACTGTGCAATAAACATTGAGCTGATTTTCATATACAAAAAGCCCTCTCAGTAAAATCCCAGTGTGTCCGTGCAGGAGCCAAAATGAGACTGTAAAAGTCCAAAACAGTGATCTTTGCTCCAGTAAAACAAAGTGTATTTGAATCTGCCATAAAGTTGCATTGAAGCCTCACTTCAGTCGAGTTCTATGGGCCGTGCTTCCACTGGCTTCCACTGACGTTTGCGCAGACTGCGCTGTCTAACAGATCATGTTAAATAAACAAACGGCGCCAGAGAGCAGAGATATAGAATGATTGTTTCACACCTTGTACAGTCTAAAAATACTGAAATGCACTCAGTATGAGTTACGAGTTACAATATAGAGATGTGGTTAATCATCTCAGTGACGTGTTATGATGAAATTGTAGGGGAAGTCGTGCTAGGTGTGTAGTCTTAAAACAATCATATATATATATATATATATATATATATATATATATATATATATATGCAATGGTGTGGTATAGTATAGTGTCGTGCAGTATACTGTACTTTTGTTACTACCAAAATGTAAACTGTTGTTTTATTCACAATTTAAACAGGTTTAGGAATAGCAAGGAACTATGACAAGGTAAAAATGTCAATGATAGCAATGACTATGGATAGCAAGTGAGATTTGCTCTCTGCTTTCCTGTTCTGGATATCCATTTTATCACAAGTTTGTTCTCGATGCACAGCATTTTCAACTGTTATACAGTCATATGCAGCCCTGTTCATCTTAAAAAGAAAGGTCTTAATCTTTATGTTAACTATAAATTGTTTGAAACTTGTAGAATATTAGTCATATTTGATTTCCTTTTTAACAGAATTGGTTTTATTGTAATGAAAAGAGAGTTTCCAAAGCTTTGAACAGTAGTGTAACAACACGCACTTCAAGTTTAATGTTGAAAATGTGCGTCACCCAGATTTGAAGGTTGATAGATTTCATGCCCATAAAAGCGTGCCTAGAACAGGCCTTTCAAGCTTACTGTCAGTTTACTCATCAAGGTATGTCAGTAAATGTTTGACAGGTTTATGTGTATATTTTGCAGCTGAGCGTCTCTGCTGGAACCCTTCAGCTGTATGTGTGTTTTTCCAGGTACGGTTTGTTTGTATCCTGTGTGTGGGTTTGCTGCATGTGATCTGCGCCATGCTGCTGATCCAGAGGCCCAACATGATGGCCTTCCGTGTGGGCGGGGCTCTGGAGAGCATGCAGGAGCAGTACTTCATACTGAACCTCTGCTTCTCCATGGTTACTTTTGACCTTCAAGCCCAGGTGATTTTCCCTGGAGATGCATCAACACGGGTTAACGCACAGCCATATACACAGTGACATGATTGTGTTTTTGCCCATTTACTTTTTCAAACTGTTTATTGTTGCTTCTTTAGTTTCTGTCATTTGTGTGAATGTATTTTGTGCCAATGTGCTTGTAACGGCATTAAAAGCAGAGACGCACTGAAGTGAAAATTCCTGGCCAAAACCAAAACTGAAACTGAAGACACACCTGGCCGAAAACTCAAACTGAAATTTTTTTTTTAATTTGAATTATTTAAAAGTTTTATTTATGCTTTTGAATTGGTTTATGAAGCATGAAACTTGCAAGGTGATAAAGAAGCTATGTTCATATTATTAAAAAGTTATAGGACGAAACTGGGCTGACACTAAGTAAAAACAGTTTACGTGAAATAAACTTTCTGTGAGGGAAAAATTATTACAGTATGAAAAATGATTACAATATGTAGGTGACAGTCTGAGCCTATGAAGTCTTATGTCCTCAACCACAGAATGGTCATCAAAGGCAATAAATTCCATTATTGTGGTCATAATCTGCACTTTTGTACTATTGTTTTGTAAATTTTCTTTGTTGTTTCAAAAATTTGCACAGACATGCGAGCGAGGACTCCTCTCTGTCCTCTGGAATTTTGTTGTATTCCATGCATTGAGCCGGGTGTTGCATTTTCAAGTGGTGCCAAACCTGTAATCTAGAAGTACTTGCATTGTATCTCCTCTTGATATCTGAAATGAACAGAGATTATAAATGATAAATTATAAATCTCTCATAGAAACTGTTTATTTATAAAGTTATGTCCTGACTTAGCAACTGCATTTGGGTAAGAAAGAACTTTAAATAATTAAAAATGATATTTTTCCCCCTTTTTCACCAGCTGTGCCTGTGCATCCTAATCCTAACATCAGGCACCTCCATGTCCTACGCTCACACTGTCGTTCTAGGAATTGGGGTTGTCTGGGCCTGCTTCACTGCTGCTGTTGGAGCCATTGCTGTGAGTCTGTTTGCTTTGTACAATCATATGTATGCATGCATGTGATTCCTTAGAACTTGACTCCTCTAGTCCTCCTGCACAAGTTTCTTACTGCACTAACACACCTGAACCAGCCCAGGAAGGACTTAAAGGGGAAAATGTCGTTCTAGAGAAACCTACTGAGTTGGAATTTTTCTCAGTGGTGGTCTGAGGAGTTTAAGGCTTCTGAAAGCTCCCTCCCAGAAAGTTACTACACAAAAGGGTTAGGCACACGCTGCCTGATGTCTGAGACGCTGTTTAACAACAGTACAATTATGATAAAGTCTTGGCCATTACATTACATTACATTTACATTTACATTTAGCAGACGCTTTTATCCAAAGCGACTTACAAATAATGAGGTACATAGAACAAACATAGTCAGGCCTTAAAGGAGGCCAAGGGGTAATAGCGGGGTAGAGAAGGGAAGGAGGGCAAGAAGGAGATGAGGTTGGTAGTGGCTAGATTTGCAAGAGGCGATTAGAGTAAGTGCTCCCTGAAGAGCTCTGTCTTCAGGAGTTTCTTAAAAATAGCGAGGGACGCCGCTGCTCTGACAGCGGAAGGTAGCTTGTTCCACCATTGGGGAATCAAGTATGAGAACAGTCTCGATTGCTTTGTGTGAATGTTTGGCAAAGCTAAGCGACGTTCATTGGAGGATCGCAGCAGCCGGGCGGTGCTGTAAGCCTTTAGGAGCGAGTGCAGGTAGGAAGGAGCCTGCTCTGTTAACACCTTGTAGGCCAAAAACACCTTGTTAATCCGAGGGGTACATGCAGGGTCTCCCAAGGAAATGTATTTTAAGTTAAGTGATACTTTTTTCATCCCACAAATGGGGAAATTCCACCTCTGCATTTAACCCATCCGTGAAGTGAAACACCACACATACACACACTAGGGGGCAGTGAGCACACTTGCCCGGAGCGGTGGGCAGCCCTATGCACGGTGCCCGGGGAGCAATTGGAGTTAGGTGTCTTGCTCAAGGACACCTCAGTCATGGACTGTCAGCACTGAGGATTGAACCGGCAACCTTCTGGTCACAGGGCCTTCCGGGCACTAACCTCCAGCCCATGACTGCCCCAAATTTTTTCAGACTTTCTACTGTTTTACCATCACCAATATTACATATGAAAACTCAGAAGACACATGTAGGTTCGCTGCTGGTTTTGGAAAGTAGATAAAATTGTAACTTCTGGTTTCTATCACCGCCACTCAGAGTGTTTTTCTATACCTCTACAACCACTTCAAAACCAACCACTCTGAATGACTTTGTTTATATCTCAACCACTGACTTATGCAGAATTTTTGAAAAGTTGGTGGAGTTTCCCTTTAATCAAGAGCTAATAATGTGACTGAAAACACACCTGTGAGGGCAAGTGCACTACACTAGTGAAACACTGGTCTGGTGCCTTTTGTATTTGGAAATGCAAAACTCGTAATGCCCAGAGGGGGCAGTGTAACCTCTTATTTTGTGTGGTGGCTGGCTTCACATATGTCACAGATGCATGTGCTAGTCTTCAGCCCAAGAGCACTGGTAGCATCGTGTAAATGGGAGACTTAGCTGATGAAGTTGGACATGGCTGATGCCCAAATAATAATCAGGGCTAATGAATATTTTTTAGGGTATAAAGGATTTGAACACACAATTTTTCCTTTTTTCCCCCTCCACAAATCTTCACTGTCTGCTGATGCATATTTTCCTTCTCATCTCTTTTTAGGTTTTAAAAGAAGTGAAGCCCCTGGTTTGGATTTTCGTCCTCATGAACTTGCCACAGCTGGCTTATTTCATTTACCTTCTTTATTCGGTAAAGACAACTTACAGGCAGCTTTTAACCCTTCTTATCTTACACTGTAAATTAAACAGTTTTGTCCTTTACTTCAATACTGCATGCACATAGAGAAAAACAGAAAATTTGCTGTCTAGAAATATCAGCGCTCTCTTTCATCTGCAAATATACACTACAGGCCAAAAGACTGAAAGCAAAGAGTGATTTATTTTATTTTTGTATTTTACAAAAACACTTTTGTCGTCGTGACTGAACAGATAAGATTTCAGAATTAAGAACTTCCTGTAATGTGGCCCCTGATTACTATTCAGTACTGATAGTCAACTATTGTTGGCTAAAATTTAATGAGGTTATATTAATATACACAAAAAAAGACACAAAGAGATTCAACTCAGAAGTGGCCTCTGTTATTGAGTCAGTAAGAAATAGTGCAGAATGTATGTCGAGAATCTGGACAGAGTGACACTAGAGGCAAAACTAATGAAGAATCAGTTCTACTGTAAGGTGGAATCAGGAAGCAGACGCTCGCGGATGTAAAACACAAGCTTTACTTGTGGAAACAGGAACATTTAGAGTAGTCAGAAAACAGGCCTGGGTCAGTTCCAGTAAACACAGCAGAGTCAGAATGGCAACCATAACCAACAAGGGCAATACAGATACAAGCGATGGGTCAAAACCATGTACAAAACAAACCAGGCTGAAGTACACAAGGGCAAATCCAAGAGACCGAGCAAACAGAAAACAGGCAGAAGGTCCAGTACACAATAAACACCGGTACAGAAAAAGCCCAGTAGTTTCACAGGGAAAGCAATACCTCACAACTATTAGCTAAAGCCCAGGCTTATGTACTAATCTCTCTAGTCATATGACCAATACATAGCTGAAAGTATTTAGTACTCAGGTGAACTTGAACGTTGATTGGAGGACGAAGTCAGGATTCTTTGCTGAGGATTCTGGGTAATGGAGTTGGAGTCCGTCTGAGGACTGACCTCTGCATGACATCTACACTACTGCTCCACACATTTAGCCAAGAAATATAGTTATTAAAATATTTTTTATATTTATTTTCACAAAGGTAGTGTTCCTTCCAAACTTGGCCTGTATTCTCCATGTACAGTCATGTGCCGTACTTTGGGCACCAATATTCAAATGACATGTTTTGTTGTGTACGTTACTACAGCGAATAAGTGACTGTATAATCTACGGAAAACACACTAGGGCACATTTTAATGCACCATTCTTGCTTATTTGCTGAATTTAAGTGATTGAGAGAAAAATAACATAATGGCCTGTAAAAAAGTAATGGCTTATTTAATATTTGATCTTTTTCCCAATATGTTAAACTCAGTAAATAGATGGAAACTGTGGATTAAAATGTGCAGAAAAAATGTAATGTTCTTTTTAGATGAGGTTTTAACTTGTTTTTTCACCTGGAAAATCAACAAAGCATGTTATTTGAGGAGGGGTGTTCACACCTTTGCGTACAACTGCACACCCATGCACGGATAAGCGGAGAAGTGAGAGCTTGAGTGACTGAATAGCGGCCCACTGGAGCAGAAAACATATGCCTCTTCTTTTGCAGATCATTTCCCAGTGGGGCCAGAGTAAGACATACAGTCTGGAGGCTGCTGCCATAACAGGCTGCGTGGTCTCGGTGACCATCAAAAGCGTGCTGTTCTGGGGCCTGTACCGCCTCTACCACAGCTTCGGCCAGGGTCTGCGCGAGAGAAGTAAGCTTCACATTATGAGCCTCACTAACTTGATGGTAGACGTTCATTTAGGTAATTGGCTCAAATTGGTCATTAATGTGATTGAACCTGTTTCCTGAATAGACCTGCATGCGTATGTTCTAGTCAGTAACGTCACGTGGATGAACCATGTGTGTCCACAGAACAGGCTTATTTAAAGATATTTCTGCTCTGGGCAGCTCTCAGCTGTTCATTATTAGAGCGAGATGAAGGAGAAAAGGGTCAGATACATGGATTTCACAACGTTTACTGGCTTTAACTTCTGATTAAAGGGTGATTCTACTGACTTTTCAACATTTCCACATCGTTAAATATTTGAAATGTAAATAAAGTCATCCAGAGTGGTTTAATGCTCCATTATAGAGGAACTTGCTGTGTCAGAGGTTTTCACAGCATTGGTGATAGGAATCAGATGTTCAAAGTATTTAACACCTCTAAAAGCTCACTCACACAATATTTTTAAATGAATTGGTGTATATATATATATATATATATATATATATATATATATATATATATATATATATATATATATATATAAACAACAGACTAAAGCAGGAATTTAGAAAAATCAGTGAAATTTCCCCTCAAGTGCTGCAGCATGCTACAGCACACTGTATTATATATACTATATATACTCAATGTACATGCACGGTGGAAAAACCCATGTATTCTGATCTGGCCGTTCTCTAAAGTTGGATGGCCACAAATCGAAATGTATCAAGTCTAGGACGCACATGACAGTGGCTTATTATTACCATCTCTACTATTATTATAAGTTCTGTTATAAATATTGTAAATGAGGTGTAAATGTTGTTATTATTACTATTATTAATATGCAGATTGAATTAATTCTATTTATTTAATTTGCTTCAAAAAATGAAATACTACAAAGCAATACAAAACAATACTAATAAATAATTATTTTCATAGCAAATTGAATTAAAATATTAAACCAGGGATCCTGTCCAATCTGGCAAACCCAGCTCTATTTGAACAGTAGGGGGCGGTGCAGGAGGGCAGAGGGAACAACATCTTTTTAAAAAATAAAAAAACATTAAAAACTGCAAACTGGGGAGTGACCAAACTTTTTAAGCATTAGCTTTACTGCCTGGTGCAGGCCGAATCATTTTCCTGTATCTCTGGCCAATTAGCCAGCCAGCACGCCTGTATTCCTGTGTATTTGATTTCAGGAAATGTTTCATGCCGTGTTCTGCAAATTTTAGTGTACTGTTTCCATTTACTTGCTGAGTGTAACATACTGTGAAAAAAGTGTGCCATAACTTATGCACAAACCACATTCTATGCTGTTTTATAAGTAAACAGTAAATTTCATTGGGAGAAAAACATCATGTAGGATGTGAAAATGGTGAATTTTTGTTTTCCAATATGTTAAACTCAGCAAACAAGTAGAAAATGCCAGAAAATGCAGGGAAATGTATTTGTGCTCCCTGTAGAGGATTTGAGAACATATTTTCATTGATGAAATAATGTAATTTCACTGGGGATGTGCACGATTTAGCATAGGACTGTTTACATTGTGGGTGGAATCATCAGGGTTTGTTGCCACCTATGGAGAAGTTAGATAGAGTTAGGCCCAATCCCATTTCACCCCTTACTCCTACCACTTCGCCCTTAGCCCTCTGTCTTGCATGTTCATGTGTAGGGGTAGGTTGTCAATTTTTGATGAGATAGAGGGGCAGGACGAAGTGTTGAGGCTACATGGCCCTCCAAACGGAGGATTTTCAGAGGGTCACTCCAAACAGAAAAAAAGAAAAACCCACAGATGTGAGATTTTTCTCTTTTGAAAAAATACGATACCCACATTATTGTCTTAGTTCAATAATAATAGCACGCTAATGTTTCGGTAGCTAGCTAGCTAGCTAACTTTCCCATTCCACCTTAAATAGTCCAGCAGTGTTGACGCCTGAAGCGCCAGAATGTAACTGCTGCTCCATTTAAGGTGGAACAGGAAAAATCGAGCAAGAAGCTGGTGAATATCTGACTTCAGCTTCATATCACTGAAGAATTAGTGGTGGGTGATAATAAATAATTGCCCCCCTCTTTGAAGGCGTATAATCCCTAAATATAACTAAGGCCCAGCAGTGAGGAGCTGAACTTTGCTATCCTCTGCTATCTGCTTTCACCGAAGATGGGCTGGGTCTCCTACAGATCAGCGCTAGTAGCTGTTAATGAAGCAATGTGTTTATGTATGTATTTATTTATTTATTTATTTAATTTGGGGTTTGTCCCATTTTGTAGGGCAAGATTTAAACCACTGCCCCTTGTAACTCAGTTCAAAGGGGTTAGGGTGACACTCGAAAACAATGGGTAGGGGTAAAAGGAAGAACTGGGATTAGGCCTTAGTATTGGTTAGATAGAGTTAGTATAATAGATAGAGTTGGTATCGGTTTTCACTCAGTATTTGCTGATACTTTACTGGTATCAGAGGGGAAAAAGTGGTATCAGTGCATCCCTGATTGCAGGTAGTCATTTTGCTGTAGAATGTAGTCGTTCCTTCTTTTGTGTCACAGAAGTGCGAGTTTGTTGATTATTCACGATGTTTATGTTCACGATTCCATCTCTCTCCCTTATTTATCTGTAGTGTTTGCTGCAGACAAGCAATGAGGACCCTTTGAAGAGGACTAGCGTGAGGCCACTGGGGCCAATCTGTGAGGAGTACGACAAAGCAACAAATTTGTTTTAAGGATGGTTTTTAACATGGACTATTTGGCAGCTAGCACTGCTTTTCAAAGCCTACCTTACACATTATTGTAAATCTGAAATGCTTTTCAGTGGAAAGGCCTTTTCAACTGACCATAAGTTCAGGCCATTTCATGCCATTGTGCCAAATTTGTTAAATTAGAGTGAATGTGACGGTGTTTACTGCTACAAATGCACTGAATGGATTGATTGAACAGTACGTTTGATCTTCCAGGCTTAAACATGTTCCCACGATAACTTTGAATTCCAAATAACAATTGCAGACTCTGCAAGCACAAATATCATCATGTGGCTGTCTTACCTAATTTTAAGATTTTGAGGCTTTGTAAAGTCAATCAGCCAATTGGCCGCAGTAATAGACATGCTTTAGCCTGTCTGTTGCTGCTTTAAACTTTGGGCTTTCAGCCATTCTTTTAGCCAGGCGTTGAAGTTGTATTTTATGTTGATGAACAATAGAACAAAGCATTTCGGATGTTCTCTTATTTAGTCGTTCATAACATCTCACTTTTGCATGCTAAATTTGTAGACTGCATCCACAAGCTGATATGCATATGCATATACACATGCATTTAAAAAATTATATATATATATATATATATACATATGGCGATTAAGTCAGTTCATAAATATCTAATTTGTACCTTCTTGAATACAAACAAAAAGACCTCTCAGTGTGAAAATGTACTACTGGTTTGATACTGTGTTTATGACCGGAGTTGTTAAGAGTGGAATTGCTCATGTTGTGTGAGTGAAAGACAGTAGCTGAGTGACTGACCAGTCACTCAGACTGGGCTGTATGTTCCTGCAGCAGAGCTAAATGTGTAGATTTGCTCAAAGAGCACCTTAAAACAAGTTTGCACTGGAGATATGAAGCTAATGTGGCAAACAAGGAATGGAAGCTTACCTTCCACCCTTTAGCGCTGTGCAAACTGCATACCTAAAGCATCAGTTGCCTCAAACCAGGTCAGGTTGCAAAATAATGTGAACATACTTACATGGTTTCTGACATGGTATTACATTATATATATATTTATATATAAGCATTACTAGCTACATTGGCTTCTACACTTACAAAAACTAAAGAAGCAAACTTGTCAAACATGTCTTGGCTGATTGACTACATTCGTTTTTTTTTAAAGGCTGTATCAGAGATGGTTTCCCACCTTCATCTTTTTTGTAAGTACGTTGCTGCCCCCACCTGATTTCTTCTGTTTTTGCTAATTTGTCACATTTCAATATTTCAGGTTATCGAACCAGTTTTAATATTAGATAGAGACACAAGTTAACTCAGAATTTAGCTTTTAAACGATCGTTCTATTCATTGAATATAAGGATTTATTCGAAACCTGTATCGGCCATGTGAAAAAGTAATTGTCCCCTAAACCTAATAACTAATAAACCACCATAACTTGCATTGCGATTCATCGCCTGTTTAAGGTCTCAGCACAGCATCCCAATGAGATTAATGTGAGGACTTTGACTTGGTCACTCCAAAACCTTACATTAGTTTTTTTTGAGCCATTCAGAGATGGACTTGCTTGGGTGCTTCGATTCATTTGTCCTGCTGCTTAACCAAAGTACGCTTGAACTTTAGGTCAAACTAACAGGCGGACATTCTCCTTTCTGTTTCGTAGGTTGTTCAGATTCTATAGAAGTAAATCTGCCCCAGACCGTCACACTACCACCACCAAGACTGCTGCTTTGATGTTCTTATCGTGGAATGCAGTGTTAGCTTTATGCCGGATGTAATGGACATCAGGTCGCAGAATATTATCCCATTATATATTCACATAGGGTCAAGTGGGGATGAACAGCATTCTTCCTTCAATAAGTGAAATTTTGTGTTTATTTAGGTTCGTTTTTGATCTGAAACTAAGTCTAAACGCTTCAGAGGCCACCGCAACTGCTCCTCATTATAACATCACCCATGCATCAGGGATTGCTGAAGAATCGAGCTGCGCAGCCTGACTTTTTAGAGACATATTGTAAGCAGACAGTGGTTCAGGTCTTTTCACCGTGTTTTGATCAGGTGAAGAGGAGGCATTACTGTGATATTTTCATATTCCTCACCCTGTAGATAAACCAAAGTTTCCTGAGACTCAAAAGACTTTTTTAAACGCATTTATGTTTTTTGTACCTTTTGTCTGATGCTCTTTTTATTGATATGCTGCATTGTTTACTGGGGTTTACTCTGTTCCTGTTGTCTATACTGTAATCACCAGAGCACTTCTAATATCTGTTAGAAATGATTGAGCCACTTGGCTATGGAAGCCTGTTCCTGCCATGTAGAGGAGGAAAAAATTACCTGCATTTCTTTTCTAATTTTTTGATTCTGGCAGCAGTGTGTTATAAATGTTGGTGTACTATCTCATAGTCATGACTTATTTTCTCAAAATATTGACTTAGCATCTCGAAATATTGATTTATTTTCTAATTAAAATGACTTGTTGAAAGATAACTGTCTGACTTAAAAGTATGCAATAATAATGACCTTTCACATCAAAAAATGACTTGGTATCTTTTAATAAATACTTAGTATATCAAAGCAATGACATATTTCCTCAAAATTCTAGCTTGCTTTGTCAAAATAATGACTTATCTCAAATTAGTATCCTGTAATAAGATGTTTTGACTTATTTGAAAATAATGACTTACTCTAGCAAAATATTATTTTTCTCAGACGTATTATGTATATGTAATAAGGATGACTTATTATGTCGTAGAGACTTACTATCCCAAAATAACATCTGTCTCCTCTGCTTGGAATGAATAGGCTTTCATACTTCTAATCCATTTCATATTTTTTCAGTTAGATTTTGATAGTATGATTTTCAGTACTTTCAAAAACTGATTTGTAATACAAAAATACCCAATAAATACATTTTACACAGTGGTGTGTCACTGGGTCATACTGGATCATGAAACGTTCATAAATATTGATTTATGTGTTTTGCAAAAAACTAAAACTGGGCTTCAGTGGAAAAACCAGTGCAGCTGCTAAACTGGAAAGTGAGCAGGAAGTGCACAAACCACAGGTGAAGCAAATTTAAATAATTTCTGCATCCTGCCGAGTCTGGAAACTCCACAACTGCGCAACACGCAGTCTGTTTCATCCACCCCACAGCAGACGTTTGTCTGTTTGGCAATAACTGTTAACACAAACACAGCTTTACTGTATAAGTGTGAACATGTGATGTTCAATGGATGGACTGAAACTTTATTTCTCCCATTAATGAAAAACGACAGTCATTTATAGAAATGAGAAGTCTGTGGTTTCACAGGCTGAAAAGGAGCAGTGCAGGCAGAGGAACAAAAATCATGTCCATCTTTCAGTGAGAAATGAAGAACAGAAGACCATCAATTGAGAAACCGAAGATTTTAAAGGGGAATTCCACCCATTTTTCAAGTTTCTGCCTAATTAAATGGTTAAGATGTAAAATCATTCGGAGTGGTTTGATGTGAAACGTCCTGTTCTAGAGGAACTTTTAGAGAGCCAGATTGTTCAGTGGTGGTACTGATGGGAAGCAGATGTTTGAAGAGTTTAATGCCCCTGAAATTTTCCTCACAGAAAGTTATTCAATTGTTACAAATATATGTCTGATAAATAGCTTTTAGATAAAGTTTTGGCTTTAAATGCAAGGTGTTGTAAGGCAAAATAATCCCCAAAGTAAATGCATGTTTTTAGATTTAACACTATTATTATCATTAGGTATAAAAAGTCAAAGGACATTTGTATGTTCACCGCTCAGTTTCCCATCATCATCATTGTAAAGAGCTTTAAGTTGGGACCTTTTATGTAGTGCACCACTTAGCAAATGACATATGTCAACATTGTTAAAATTCATTGTTTCTCTGATGTCACCCTCCTTTACATACATCCACCTATTCAGCCTACAGCACTATAGCCCCGCCCACTCACAATGAAGTTAAGCAATGGGCTTGTTCGAGACAATCTGCACCTCACCCTGGCGGTCACCAAGAGTGGCCGGCTGCAGCTGGAAGAGGAGTTGAGAAGTGAGACGTGAAGCCGGACAGTTTTACCAGGGCAGTGCTCCACATAAGGCATAATGCAGGGCAGCCAATCAGAATAGAGGTCAAGCATATCTTAGTCACAGTAACAAGCAGCTTTGTGAAGAGGTTGGAAAATCGGCATGTAGAAATGATTATTTCTGACTTTTTTAGTTGACACCATCACACAAACGTTATAAATGGACCAGGAAAAATAAAATACAGGAAAAATGTAGGATATAAGCCCTGCACGCTGTAAAATGATAAAGCTTCTGAACGCTACATACAGGCCTCATTCTATATCCACACATTTCGATTTTTGTCAAGGGAAAAAAATGCTTAGCAACACGTTTTGGATCATTTATTAAAGTGCTATGTAAAAAATGCAAAACCCATTTTTTACAATATATTCTCAAAAGGTGAGTTACAAAATCGATGAAAAGGAACAAAAAAAAAGAAAAAAAATAGATGAAAGGTTTGTGTTAAGTATTAAAATGTCACTTCTGAAGACAGTCAATTCATATTTTCACTTTTCCTAGTGACTAGTTTTAATGTAGAATTGTACAGAAAGTCGACAGGCCTGGCATCAATCAGTTACAGAAATATAAATATATAAATGTGAGCGTTTATCATTAATAGCTCCACTCATGATTAACTCATTATTGGGAGTAATTAAGACTGTTGAGCTTTAAGAAACATGTGTTCGATTCAAACAGTGAAGACTGACATGTACATATTATATACATGTATGAATTACACAACTGAGAACAACGTTTAGTGTAAACCAAGTGTGAGGAAAGGCTACTTCAAATACAATCACTCAAAAGAAACTGTATACTGTTGAATGATGCGCTGACATCATTCTGACAATATAAGAATCAAATCCTTTTCCTACAACATGAAGAAAAAAATAATAAATGCTACTTGTAGACAGCTTATGTTTGCTCTTATGCAAAATATATAAACTTCATTTTATAAACAACTGTATGATTCCACCAAGTTTTCTAAATGTCTGCATAAATTAAAGGTTAACATGATAAAGTCATTTAGAGCGGTTTGATAAGAAATGCATCATTCAAGAAAAACTGAATCCAAATTCTTTACAGTGGTGGGGATAGGAACCAGATGTCCAAAGCGCTGCTTCTGAAAGCTGCCTCAGAAAATCATTCCATGCAATGGTTAAGAATCCTCTTCTTGATGCCCGAGACATCGTTTTAAAACTGACTGGATTTTAGGTTTTGACCTAAAACAGATTTCTATAACCCATTCATAGTGGAGACGGACGTGCACAGTGATGTAAAGCAAAATCCTCTCCCAAGAAAACTGATTTTTTTCTGTCTTACTGCTGTTTTAACACGATCAAAATGTAGGTTCGGTAGTCGTTTTGATAGACCGACTCCTGTTTGCTGTCACTATTACTGTAAAGAAACACCATTTCACGTCAACTTTTTGGATTTTGTTACCACCTCAACATTTGAATGTAGACATTTTGAGAAAACTCCACACTTGAGAAGAATCTTTTAGAAACGTGATATAAGCAGAAGCTTTTAAAGGATGGCTCTTTAGTAACATAAAAACATGACAACAGCCATTCTTAAGATATTTAAGGGGCAGAATCATCGATATGACAACTTGCGTCTTACATTGTATGAACAATGTAAGTCCAAACGCATGTTTTACTATGGGATATTTGGCCATGTCGGTGAGCAGGACGGGGGTGGGGTGGAGAATGAATGTAAACAGACTCCTCTCTCTCTTTTTTTTTGTTCCATGAGGTCACACAGCTGACTTGATTTCAGAATGTACAGCTGTATGCACACTGTTAGTAAACCGGTTCATGTGATCCCACAAAGCACAGCACGCGAGTCCTGTTGATTTATCTCTCTCCATTTTGAGGAGTGGCCCGTTTAAATGTCTGGAAACCTGAAGGTTTCTGTGGTTTTTCGGGTGAAGGACACTTCAATGAGGATGCAACCTCCTCCACAAACAACTCCCTAACACCCATTATATATAATCAGACAAAAAAGAAAAGATTACAGAATGTTACTACACCAAACATAATGGAATGGGAAGTTTATATAAAAAAAACTCATTAAAATATTGCTCATAATGTTTAAAAAAAGAAGAAAAAAAAGCAAAGGTAGGAATGATCCCAGTAGATCTGGAATGGACTTGCTGAAATATGTTAATCAAATGAAATACCTCAAGTTGGTTGACTAGCTGTAAGATGGAAGCCAAACAACACAGTAGTTTTCCAACACTTCATGAACGCAACAACAAAAACAATTCTACAAATATTCAAGCTTTTCAGATGGCTTCTTTCGCAGTGTCCTCCGCAGATGAGTCACTCTGACTTCATATTTACAGAATATCTGTAACGATGATGCACAAATTTTAAGTACAGTATAAGACCTTGCTTCCCAACCCCTTAAATAATTTCTTTGTAACATTCTAGGTGATTTAAGGCACAATTCTATCGATATTCACTTATTGCTGTGGTGCTTAAATGCTCCTCATGTGTTCGTGGACAATACCTGATGTTTCGTTCGATCTCGTCAAGCTGTCTTACTGTAAAACTAACTCATATTGAGTACAATATTTCTGCTTCATATGACAGTAATACGTCATAGGAAAACTACAAAATATTTTAAAAGACTGTTACAGACAAACCAAACAAACAAACAAAAACAAACAAACAAACAAACAAACAAAAACACCCCAAGAAGCATAGCAACAGCTTCTCTACAGTTTGTGGTCCAACAGTGGTGTGGGGGAGTTTCCAGACAGGCCAGAGAAAGCAAAGAATACAAGACAAAGTGCTTCAGGCTGGTAACCGCTGGGTGAAGCCTCAGAACTCCTCCTCTTCCTCGGAGCTCAGGTGGCTCTGCTTCTTGCGGACGTTCCAATGTAAGCACTGCGCCAGGCTCTCGAACCAGTCGTTTACAGGGTCTCGGAAACAGATGGAGGGAACAGGGAAGCAGGAAGTGGTGATGGTGATACTGGAGAAAGGAAGGAAAACCTGTTAATCGTCATGCTGGGTATTCTTTCCTCAACATGCCCACAGACCAGCTTCAAACAAAAAGACCATTCAAGTTTCATTTTTACATTCTAGAATCTTCACATCAGAGATTTCACATTGAGGAAGTAATTCTTCACAAGCAGGAATCACCCAAGAGAAACTACTGACTTACACAATTAAGGGATCGATTTACACCTCACAAACTCTCTCCCCCCACAATCTAGCAGACAGAGCCTTTTAAATCCAGAACTGTGAGCCTTCTCCTTTTTTCTTCTTGTTTGCAATTGCAATGCACACAGTTTCATATCTAGTTCTTGGAAAAAAAAATGGTACTAATGCATCTACTTGGCATGTCTAAATGTGTGTAACCAGAATGTCTCATATTAAGTGGTGATCTTGAGGTAGATAATTAGCTAGAAATCATAGGAAATACAGTATTTAATGAGCATAACTCAATCCTTAAACTGCTGAATAAAACATGGAAAAATACCTTCTGTTGTCTTGTTTCTAAAATGTAAATCACTATAGTTTTTATTTAATTATTAGTAATAGAGACATTAATATAGTAATATAATAGTAATTCAGTAATTACTGTATAGAAAATCTATAAAAAAAAACAAACAACAATCAGAAAAGAAGAACATGAGAAAAGATTTCAAACTTTAAACAGTAGCGTATATGAAACAACCATTCAGTAAAGTATTTCTTAATAAATAAATGTTGCTAGTACAGAGACATGATTACTGACCTGTCCCCATGTCCAATCTCCTGCCGTTTCCTCCCATCAAAAGAAACCCAGGCATTGTTTCTGGCTTCGCGTGACAGCATTATCTAAAGGCAGGACCAGAGGTCAATAATTTTCCACCAAAATTTCAAAAGAAATACTTCCTTCAAAAACACTGTCATGACTGGCAATTAATCAACCTGAAGCAGCATGATCTCCTTTGTTTCACACTATCATTCATATTTAGCAACGATAGTGTATGTTTATATGTATATTATAGTATAAATAAATGTGCCATATCAGGAATAATGTCTTTAAATTTGCTTGTACGTTCTCTCTGTAGCTTATAGTACCCTCTTATCCTTTTGCTGTGTGGATGCTAGTCCGCTAGCAGGCGCTCTGTGTTTACAGAGACTCTCTGGAGTTGACAGCATCCTATGAGATGCATCATTATGTCTGCGAGAGAGTATACATTAACATTTAAGTGCTGGCTTATACACAGACATTTAAAGTTTCTAACAGACATTCAGGTAATGTTGTTTCATATTTTAGAGGTTTATAATAAGTTCTAAACTTAAATCTGTCTCTTTTATTAGAGGATTTATTATTCTTTTATTAGAGGAGCCTGGGAGGGCAGAATATATTCCAGTCAGATGGACCAGATTAAGACAACCCCTTGACTGCTACCAGAGGTATCAAATTCTTTAAGATGGTTTCATTTGGTAGGTATGAATTTCAATACAAACATGATATTTGTTTCACTGTTGCAGTTTGAAAGAACTTTGTTGATAAAATGAATCAATCTTCCCAACACTAGCATGAATAAGGATGTCCAAAGCTTAAATACAGTGACATTTTGGAAACAAATCCACCACATATCAGTAACATTAGGATTATATACAAGCACTCTATTATTAAACTATTCATTTTATGTCAAGTTATGTTTGTTTTGGGAATACCTTCAACTCAACACCAGCAGGAACTACGATGGGTCTAAAGGAGAGTGAATGGGGGCAGATGGGGGTGATCAAGATGGCTGGGACGTTAGGGTGGATCATGGAGGCCCCTGCTGCCACTGCATATGCGGTACTGCCAGTCGGAGTGGACACTATCACACCTGAGAGAGAGACAGAGAGAGACAGAGAGAGACAGAGTGTGAGCATTCTAATCTTTGAATTTAAACTACTAAGATTAATCATTTAAATAAAAGGAGGGGCTGAAGGGGAAGTACATATATACAATATTCAGACTGACCATCGCCTTGTACTGTGGTGATCAGATGACCATCCAGAAAGAGGTCAACATTAGAGAGGTAGGACGATGGGCCTCTGTCCACAACCACCTCATTCAGCACCTGAGGTGGGGGGAGTGGTTGGGGGAAAGGGGAAAAGAGAAAAAGGAAGGAAAACAAAAGACACTGAGCATTATTACCTCCAAATAATTTTCAAATCCATTGAGGTGTCCATAAGGCAAAACTCACGTATAAGATTTTTATCACTGCAATGTGTGGTATGTGCTTACAAACCACAAGCCTTCTATCTAGGCCAAACAGTGACTACTGCACTGGGTTTTTAAATAATTAATGGATTGAAACAGAGCCAGCAGGAAGCTTGCTCTAAGTGAAGATATACATTAACTAACCTTCAAAAATGGTCAGGATTGTGTTTGTGGGGCATATAAATACATCACACCCACACAAGACAACTGTCCACAAGGCGTGTGCACAGGTACTACAATATTAAAACTTAAATAATTAAAACTAAAGGACCCAATGGACTGGAAACGTGCATGTTCATTGTTACAGAGGTGCAGTCCCACACACAGTGATGCATACAGATACTCTTCTTTCCTGAGACTGTTACTTACTTGATATTGCATAGTTTTGCGACTAGGCTCATCATCCCCGTTAGTGATGATCAAGTTCTTATCCTTCGTCTTACTTTTCTCACGACTCTCCTTCACTACCTTTACTTTCAGCCGACTCCGCAGGATGATGGCTGCGTTACCTGTAAAAACATTTATGAACCACATTAAACTTGGGTTTTGAGCCACAGAACTACAGGAAAATGTTCATTTCCACAAAAATATTTTATTTATTTAAAAAAAAAGAAAAGAAAAAAAAAGGTTGAGATTTTTATTTTGGCCAGAAAATGAGCTCAAATTAAATACTACTGATTCTAATTGACTGTAACATTCCACAATTCAAAGTTGCAAGCTTCTCTTAAAGCCTATTGAACTACAAAGGAATATCACTTAGAAAAGCTTAGTGTTCTCTAGAATCTCCCATATCTAAGGATCTTGTAAGTAGACATTGCCTCTGATAAGCGCAGGGTGTTTTAAACAAGAATCATGCCACAATCATGAATGTGGCAATATCAGTAAACATTATGAGTTACAGATACAGCTAACAAACTTTGCTTCCTTCTGATGTCTTTGTCCTGTTCCCAGCGCTTGCATAATACTGCATAATACTTCCCTGTATGAAAAGGCAAGTCTGAGATATACACACACACATACACACAATTGTATACAGCAGGGCTTGGCTGATGGGACAGGAAAACCTCCTGAAGAAAACCTTCCTGGAAAGAAACTAAGCTGACATAGAAAACAAAAACAAACACACACACCCCACACAATTAGACCTGTTGAAGTAGCACAGGCAGAGTGACTATACATCTAGAAAAGAAAAATCACAGTAGAAATCCTCCTACACTTACCTTCAATAACCTGTGTGACCTGAGATTGGTATGTGTCAAAATTGAAAGGCGTCAGAAAGCCCAGAGAACCTAAATGGAAGGCCATAACTGGAGGAACACTTTCCTATAACACACACACACACATTCACAACGTTAGCCCAGAAGTAGTGGAAGCCATACAAACAGTTACGTGTTAATGTCTTCCTTTTGGTTACAGCTGTGTCTCTTTACAAGTTTCTAACTTCATTCTCGATTAGAATTCTCTCTCAATCACTTTAGGATCATGTAAAGCTCTGTTCGTTATTCTGGACACACGTAACATTTCTTAACTTGTATGTACAACTTCCTAGGCTCCTACTACTTATTAGTTAATTACTACCGTTATTATTATTTGATGGTACAGCACATGCACTTATTGACTGCAAAATATGAAAATTTTCTGTTAGAGACTTCTATCAGAGGCTGTATCAGAGGCTGTATCAGAGGCTGTATCAGAGGCTGTGTACTGAGTGCAAAGGTTTTGTTGGGCAATCTCTCTGTCAAACATAAATCAACAGCTGGTGTCCAATGGCTTGATAAGATTGTTCAATTTAAAAGCAACAGTCAGAGCAACACTTCATCTCCATGATTCATACCTGGAAGAGCGAGGAAGCATATAGCAAAGTTCCATCTCCTCCCAAACAAATGATGAAATCTACACGATTGGAGAGGTCATCAAAATCTGTGGTATGCAAAGAAAACCAAAGCCAAGACAAATATTACATAACCGAACATGCCACATGGTGGAAAGGTATGATCTGCAAACATTTCAGTGGTAATGCAGAACAAAACAATTGCTTACCTTCTCTAAAAGTGCAAAAGTTCTTTTTAACGGCCACAAAGCTCTCGTCATTGGCAATAGCGGGGTCCTCCAGAACTTTCCTCTCCACGTAAACAATCATATTTTTCTGCTAAGGTGCATAAAAACAAAGGAAGGAGAAATCAGTTCAATGCTGTAATGAGTTGTGTGGTATATAAAGTGATACCTAAACAGAACAGGTCAGTTGGGATTATGTATAATCCATTGTGCAGGGCACAGAATATACTGCAAGTTCCCGATCTATTGAGAAGACTTTGTGTATCTAACAAATTACTGTATAAGATAGCAAGTGACTGCAAATGACTTCTACCACCTCCCCGAGGACCACTTAAACAGGTCACTTTTTTCTGTACACACTCAATTTTTAAAATTATTTAAACGTCAAGTGTAAACAAATACTATTCTAACCTCTGTGAGGAAGATGCAAAGCTCTTTAAAAGGCTGCAGCAGACTGACATCTTGGATCTTTTTAATTACAAGGACACTTTTGGGTGGCTTATTCCATGTCAACCTCTGGCTTGCTGGGTCTTGAATGTGCCTGAAAACAAACAAACCCAGACACATGCAAAATGGTTAACAGTGAACATAAGGAAGGGCATTGTCAAGTGCCATTAACAAAATGACTGAGCATTTTGCTCTTCGTATCTTACACCTAATAGTTAGAAATGAGCCTCAGCACTCAGGCGCACACTTCAGTGCACTCGAATGCCCTGCATCACACAATCTCGACTCGATTTCCAACCTCAAAAGGTAATTCTGCACCTTCCTCTTTTTTCTGATTCTAATTTGCATGGAACTGTTTGAAAATAATACCAGAGAAAACATGCTGATGTCACCAGCTAGGCCAAAACGTTCCAAGTATGAGGTCAGCGTGTGGTGTAACTTAAAACTCAAGTATGAAGATCAATGAATTCAGACGTGATATGAAAGAAAACTTCTTATCAGCTGTGAAATTTTCAGAAGAAAAAGTGATTTCATGAGTTTTATGCAAAAGTATGATAAAATTGCATTTTTCGTTTGTGTATACAGGCTCCTCTGGGCTGAACTGGAACACTTCCAGAACAGACAGCTAGACACTGATCATTTCCATCCTATTAAAGCACTGTGGCTTAGGACACAATCAGCTCAGCAGATATACAAGGACACAGACCTGACCATTACACAACCCCAATCCGTATTCACTCTCACTGAAATCAGATTTGAACCAAACAAATAAGAAGTTATAATGATCTGCCTAATATTCCAGTGTAAACTTTTGCCAGTTTTTTGTTCCTTTACTAACCACAGAAACCAAGCCTTATAAATTATACATCTGCGTAAGACAGTAGGGTATTGGGTTAAAAAGTCAGTTCATAAGACCCTAAGAGTGTGGAACAGCACACGTCTGCATGCCACAGAGTCCATCGATCTGTTCTCAGCACGGTTTGACTGAAGTCTCAATGTACGAGGCACAAATGCACATACAAACGCAAAAATTTAACAATGTTCAAAGTTTGCCCCGTGGAACTTGACTTTCCAGCCAGGCTGCTGCAGAACATTTGGTCTGAGAAGAGTTTGAATTACTGCTCCCAGATAAAAAGTATCATAATGATGCAATGTGAATTAGATAAGTTTCCCAGCCTAAGCTAGTGTTGCCATGATAACAAGATTAAACAATTACTTGATTTCAAAATATCCGCAATTATAATTTGCCTTCATCATTAATTGACAATGGATATGACTGATGATAATATATACCATTATTAACACATACAACAGGGACAGCCGTAACCTAACCATTTGTCTACATTCAGTGAAAGCAGAAAAATGATTAAAAACCTTGTCTCACCATTTCCACATGCTGTTGTTGCCGGCGGAGGGGGCTTGCTGTTGCACACACTGGTTGAATTTCATGGTTTTCTTCATGTGATGGAGCCACCAGTACAAAGAAGGGCACAGTGGCCAGTAGCACAAATTTTGCTTAGAGCACTCCACAGCTGGTTTACTAGCTACCCCAAATGCTACTGTGTCATTCTGAAGCTGAACGATGACAAATCTTGGATCATCCTTATCAGCTACTCCTCACACAGATTCAGAGTACCTTCTGTTCCTTAGAGTGTGCTCAGTTATGTAATGACCACCTCTTCCACCTCTTGCTATCAAGGAGAGTTTTCATCATTTCTTTCTTCCTTAAGCATTCCAGAGAACAGGTTTAACACCAGTTTCCTTGTCAGCGACTGTTATCTGCAGTGAGCTGCTTCTCCCGGCTCTGCTGCCTGAGTAAACCTCGCTCTAATCTTTAAAACAAACCTCCACTGACCACGCCACTCAAGTCCCACCCCCACAGCACCTGGCCCCACCTACAACAACAAAGGCACCCGCTGACTGGCTGGCAGTATTATGTTCCTTTGAAAACAGGACTTCCCCCACATGCCGTTCATCCACAGTTGCATCACTAAATCTCCCTGTGTTTATATAATGAAACTGTAACTCGCTCATGCAGTAACTGTCACTGTAGTTAATAAAAAAGGCCAGCAACTGAAACTCCTTTTTAAAGCCAGAATATAACACTGGATTTAGTTTTAAAATATTCATGGATTGTGGAAGCTTAGATAATCAGAGCGTTCAGAATCCAGATGTGATGTACAGCAACTAACTACAAATAAGAGTCAAACTGTTTAAATCAGACATTGGGTGGGGGAGCAGTTTCATGAAAAGTCACACCCTTAAGCTAAATCATAGGAGTACCACATACAGTTTTCATGCAAGACGTAAGGGCGGGTGATATGGGAAAAATGTTATCTTCATAAAACTTGTTCTCCCAAAACATCTTCATGATATAGCCTATATACAGGGTTGAGACGTAACAGAAATATTCAGAATACAGGAATTTGGTACCCACACTGTACTGAATTGAAATAGACACAAAGAGCAGTGCCACATTTTTAAATGCTATGCAAAACTAATATTTATTTAATTAGTTTGCAAGAATAATCTATAAGAAGAAAGAGGGAAAAAAAATAATGTCAAATTAAATGAATAAGATAAAAGGTATAATGGGCTGTCAACCAGCCACTGCTCTGCATCTACTATGCAGTAACTACACAACAGTTAGTTCCAATGTCACAATCCAAATGGTCGTTATTCTACATGTACGGTTATTTGTGCAATGATTGCCAAGTAACAACTCACTGCAACTCGCTACTCGCTAAACTCGTTTCCAGTTTCTACCTTAGAACAAAGAAAAACAAACAATGTATACATTACTTTACAGTGTCTATAATATCATATTTAATGCTTGGTCAGATACTGAAAAATAGTGGACAGCAGGCCTACATCAAATTCTGAACCTGTTGTTTAAAAAAGGCTTAAGACATACCTGTATGCCTTAGCCTTTGAAGTTATTCCTAGCTAATGTTTCTGTTTATCTTGTTTGCGGGTGAAGCTGCACAGTCTTTGCTTGTATTCTATCGTTTTATTATTTTATCTACTTACTGTTGTGAAGCACTTTGTAACCTGAATTTGAAAAGTGCTATATGAATAAATGTATAAACGTTTAAATGTTGTTGTGCCCGATCAAACTTTTACAAATAACAAAGCGCAATTATCAAGAAACAAACAGGATACAATTCGGCAAATACCATGCGCTGCAAAATGGGTTAAAGACTCACTAGAATCAGTCATAACAGTATTTGGTAAATATTTAAAAGATGCACTAAGAGTATGCTATGCAAGCAAGGAGTCACTGAAAGAGAAAGAATAGGACGACTTCCAGCAGAGTAGGGGATTTTACACAGACGGCTGCAAGACTGGTCTTTCACTGAATCACTTTGTTGGCATATGATGTCAATGTGTTCATCTCTGCCCATCAGAAGGAACAAAGAGAGCTAAAATTAAAGGGGCACTCTGACCAAAATGAAAACCTGAACCATTGCTACATCTGTGACAAATCTCACTGCCACAGTAGTCTCGATAGTGAGATGTTCCAGTTTAAAGACTCATCTTAATAATGAGAGAAACTACAAGCACTTTAGATTGTGGATATTTAAGGGCTACTAGATTGTTTTGTTTTTTTTAACTGGCCAAATGCCAGAAAATTGAGTTAATGGCATAAATTGTTGCAAAACTAGGAAATACATAAAAAAAAACTATGCAGAACTGTGGCTCTCACCACAGAACGCATTTTAATTTCTCTCATACTCCAAGACCAGTAATTCAACTGGTATGCTTGCTAAGCTAATGTTGAGTCAGCTATTAGATTATGCATCTAAACACCAAAGCACAGGTTTACTTTCAGCTTTCTGACCAATAACAGTGTACTCCCTTAAATTTGAGTAGTTGTCAAACCTATTCTTTTGTGAGCAAAGATCCATGTTAGCTTAAGATGACCAAACATGATCTATTTCTTATTATTATCTATTCTATTCTATGATCTATTATCTTAGCCTAAACACACATCCAGCTGGAAATCTATAAATTGCCTAAAATATCCTAGATTTGGCTTTACTTTTTACATTGACATTTGCTTTTTACAGTCTTATTAGGTATGTTTTGATATTCACTGAACGATGGATTGAAAATGAAAATGATCAGGTAACCGTGTAAGAGTCCTGAACTTTATATTTGTTTTTGATGTAAAACGCAGGGCGTCAAGGCACAAAAGTGCTTAACATTTTAAAACATTTTATATGCTAGTCTTTCCGTATTCCTCAGTAGTATTTGGGCATGCCTAAAAATTATGAAACTAAATGCATAATAGTAAAAAATAAAACAGTGGAAGTACAATGAGCCAACTGACAAGTGATATCTCAGGAGATCACTTTATCACTGTGGGCTTTCAAATGTTGCATCGCATACTTACGTAAGGCATGCTGGGTACTGTAGTGAGACAACACTGATGGACGACAAGTTAAAAAGTACTCAAAATTGTGAATTCTCTCAAACTGACAAAGTTGAGGTATATCAAGCTGCGTGACAGAATATTACAAAACACAAAAAAAAAGAATTAAATGCCAGTTTTAGACCACAGAAACTGTAATCGTGCATTGCCCTGTTCACTCTACCATACACAATGTGTTATCCTTAAATTTCCAAACAATGCTTACAGAATTTATAATGCTGTTAACAAGTAAAGGAAATAGTCATAACTCCTATGAACTTTTATGAAGACATGGTCATTTAGGTCAGGCTCTTAAGACTACTGCATTGCACGTAGGCCTACATTATTGACATCAACAAAGCCACCTGTAATGCCTTAAGTTTGGCAACACCTTTTGCATTTATCAATGTCAACACAAGGGAGGGGATTTCAGTACAGCTTTGTGTCTTTGCAGCCAACATAAACACTGGGACAGAAGCACAAAGACATTCCACTCACTTGAAAGTAAATGCACAACACTTGAATTCTGTGAATGATCATGGTTTACCAAAACTAGACTGGTTATGACAACAATCATTCCTCGAAAAAGAAGTCATATGCTATGTTGTCAGATCAAGTGAAAAAATTCTCATTGAATCAACCTATAATAACGTAGCGCTCGATTTCTGTGGAGCGTTTCTACAAAGTCATGCTGATTTTAACTGGCGTAACCTTTTGTTAGCAATGTGGGCCATGATGATAAGATCAATCAAACTGCATAACATAAGGAAGAGGTCTGATTTTACATTACAATATGTTCTGCCAACACTCTGTAACTCACCAGCCAAAGAGGCTGCCACTAAATGCTAATCCATCAATTAGCATAGCCAAAAGAGGATGACATTAGCTTGTCTTACCATTACATGAGCGTAGCACCCAGAATGGCTCTTTTATCAGCTGAAGATTTTCCAAGGTACTTTTCTAACTTAGCATTGACCTAGAATCCTTGAAAAACCATGAAATGATCTCTCTTCGGCTCTATTCTTGGATCTGATTCAAGTCATGAGACCAGGGTCTCAGTGAGGCATTTAAAAATCAATCAATAACGCTGCATGTCACGCAGTAGTCAATACATCTTCAAACATCATCTTCAAAAATTAGGTCACATTTTAGTCCAATTGTAAAACACCATTTTTTTTAAAATACTGAGTAAATAGGATTGCCCCTGTTCCCAGAAGAATATCCTCTCTAAATCACTTCCTCATCTTTTCTTCTTTATGAGTATTTACTTACATTCCCATTTTGTTACTCAGAGAGTAGTTTTGAATAAACTGTGCAAGGCTTTCCCAGAAGGAAAAGAACTTTGAGCTCATTTATGACCCTTCAGTCATCCTCTAGGACATTTCAGTTTAGGATGTATAATGAACCACTGGCCCCAGTGACCCCTAATGAAAGCAGAAGCAGCATCAAAAAAAGAGGACATCCCTTCATCACACCACAAATCAAATTAAAATCTAATAAACGCACAGTTTCATCATCATCATTATTCATCTTTATCACATATTGCACACTGAACTACACTAAACTCTCTTTTTTCATATAATCTCCTAAGAGTCACAACCTTGTCTCATTGGTAAGTGTCTTTCATTGAGTCTACCGTACAAAAGCCTACACTGGGCACAGTTTAATGGTGAAAATAATTAATGCTGAATCCAAAAATCACAGATTCATTTTCTCCTTTTTGTTTGCAACTATATTGACTTGGCTGTAAAATGGTTCCTTACCTAAATGCAATCATAACCATCAGTAGTAAACAAAAAAAACCCCACAAAGCTCAATCAAGTCAGTTTGACTTACATCACTGCTTTAGGGTTCTTCAGCATGCAAGCTTTTGGCCCAAATGTTGTCACTGGGCTTGGTCCATGCAGTGACTGGGTCCGCCTAGAAAAGAAAAGAAGAAAAACAGTTAATTTTTTTTGCTTTTTACCACAAGAGAGGCATCTCTTCATGATCTTTAAAAAGTTTTTTTCCCCATTGGCAACCGCCAAATTATAAAGGATCATTAAGGAAAATATCTGCACTTCAGTTTGTCATGCTGTTGTCCCATATTGGGACCATGTCACACTGCTGGCTAGTCATGGAAGTGTAATAATATGCACCCAGTTCATAGGCAACTGTTGTGAGGTAACTTTGTTTATCATCACCATATAATAATCCATACGATTTTGGCAAAAGCTGTATCATTATTCCAAATGGTATTCATTTTTCTTCACATTACATGTTTTACCATAAAACCCAACTGGTTGCTGCTTCAGACACAATGGCAGGGGACATTTCTACTGTGTTCAAATACACAAGCCCAGCCTAATTCCTTTAATAACAGGTTGTCAGAGTAACACCCATCATCAGTGTCATCCTGGGTCATTATCGGGTACCCACCCCACAAAAACCACAAAAGTCAGAGGCCATGCCATAACTAATCTTTGCATGACTCCTGTATCCTATAGAACCCACTGAACTACCTAATATCTTCTACTAGCCTGATTACATCACATAATCCGTACCGTGTGTGTAGCAGCAGCATAGAAAACATGACCACAAAACAGTATCAACAGTCACACAAAACAAGTAGTAATAGTAGAATAAAAAATGTAATATAAAATATGACATACAATTTATTCATAATATGAGATTTTAAAAATGATACTGATTTCTAAAATAAGATTTATAACAATATCAGCAACATACTGCAGTGTGTCTTTTACTTACCTGGAAAAAGCTCCCTAGAGCACATTTTTACAAAGAGATATTAAAGAGAGCTAGATATGAGCTTCCTCTTTGGCACTGCATCAGTGTGTGCCAGTTTTTGTCTGTGAAACATCAGATGCAGATGCTACACAACTAAAATGTTTCTTTCTGTATTCCAGCACTAGGACAATGTTTCATGCTTGTGATTAACATGCAACAGGACACGTGGTGAACAACAGGACACCTGTGGCACATGAAAACCTCCTTTTGAATACAAGCAGGATCAAAGACAGGGAATTTTGAATGGGGGGGTGCTTACCGGGCTAGGCTGGTTCTACAGCTCTATGATGCATATGATTTAAGCACAGCAGACTTTGAATGAAATGCTTCTGGCCATGTTAGAAACACTCCACAAGTCACACTGAAAGGGCAAATTCAACAGATTCTTTGACAGACGAATGTTCACTTTTGCTTGTATTCAAATAGTTAGGTAAGTAGGTTTTGGATTTATGAGGGCACCTGTTGCTCTGTTGACATAAAACTAAACTGGCATGTTTTGTTCACTGGCAAATCATTCAATCAAAATGACTAACTAGAGTGAAATCTTCCTTCTTAATAGATTAAATGTTAACCTGCAATTCAAATAATTTATTTATTACAGTTACAAACTTTGGGCTTTATGTACTAACCATTCTTGAGAAGACATTTCTTCTTAAAAATCTCTTATGTAGTTTTTTTTAACAAAGATTCTGACATTCACCAGTGTTTTCTTATTTGGGATCTGTTCCTGAGTAAGAATAGAATCGACGCACATTCAAGCACGAAGCAGTTTAAGAACACATCAGGAATATGACCATTTTTTCTTTCTCAAGATCAAATGTAAGAAAAAAAAATAGGAAGACATTGGTGAATTGCCCATTTTTTTTCTATCATTCACTTATCACCCCTGACGCCCTGATACCGACTCCATGGCAGTCGAACACAAAGTCACTGGTCACTTTAAACATTCTGCCAAGGTATATTCCTGCCTGACCTACATTGTGATTTAAGCCCAGTTTTAACACACAATCACAGAGAGGACATAAAACTCCACACAGGAATCCCCAGACGATATGTTTGATATGACTCCTGCTGTCACTAAGCTACAGAGATGTTTAAAAACACAGTTGAGGAGCAAAACTACAACTGTACAGGAATCCTTTTCTGAAGCGGAACAAAACCCACTCTTCTCCACTGCTGCACTACTCAATCCAAGAGTAACCACTGCTGGTTAATGCACAACTGATAATTTCTGCATAGGTGACTCAGCATGTGCAAGTACTAAAATATGTACTCTTATTCGGTATGGTATCGATGCATCCCTACTTGTTATGAATGCATTAGGCACATTGGTGTTTAGAGCGAACCATCACCCAAAAATAGCCAGCCAAGAGCAGCTCTGTGGTCAGAAAATGACCACTAATGATGGGTTAGAGGACAGCTAACACAAATTGTGCATAATAACGATGAGTCTCTAACTGTACACCTATAGAGAATCTCAACAAGGTATGTAAAGTCTATAAGTAAATGGTGGACAATATCACTATATTATTATCCTGATGAATTACACAATTTTCAGATTGTATTGTAAAATCATAAAGTTGTAATCTAAAAATGTGACAAAAAAAAAATCTTTATAGAAACGGCACCACTGTATGGTAGAATATTTTTCCCCCCGTCTGACAGAACTAGTGGGTGCAACATGAGACATTACTAATGTACCACAGTCTCAAAACTGCTCAGGCTAACCCATAACTGGACACCAAGTATGGAACTGAGAGAAAGTACAGCAATTATCTAAGCTATTACACTGTCTACTAGAAAACCTCCAAACCAGAGGAACAGCTTGTGAGTGCTTCAGAGACTGTGTAATACAACATCAGGTTAAGATCAAGGTAATGAATTTAACAGTATGAGCAATTATCATCTACAACCTTTTCCCTATAATCTTGATGAAACACAGACACAGCTGGTAGAAATGCTTGTGTTGGTAATATAATGGTATGGGAGGGAGAGAATTATAGGAAATTAGAAAACAATAAAAACCCTAAAATAAATAGTAAGATGTTTTATATTTAATTTGATAATTTCATGATTATACCATGTTTTTACTCCATTTCTCTCTAAAACAAAGACACAGGAGACATTGTAATTATAAAAAGGGTTGTAAGATTCTCACACCCAGCAATGTCTCTGTTAAAGTAGGTTTTGCCCCAACAATACAACTTCTTTATTTAGTAACCTTATATATTGAAATATGTAACGTTTAAAAACAATTACTACTTAAAATTAGATTCATGGGCCATAAAGAAGCTACAGCGACAGAAACATAGTTCAGCTTTTGTACTAGACTAAAAGGTGGTGCCTCAATGACTCAGCTGACGGTTTATAAAAACCCTCACACCTAAGACATACCCACAATTACAAAATGTGATCATTACAAAACTTCAAACAACAGGGTTGTGATGAACCTGCCTGGAAATGGCACAAGTGTATCTTGCCCCCATGCACAGTGAAGAAGACTGCAGCATTTTAGTGGCACATTGGGGTCACCACATCTCCAAGAACATAGTTAGACACAAACTCTGTGCCAACAAACTATTCAGAAGACCTGTCAGAGGATGGGCTATGCTGACATCAAACCACAGACGTAAATGTACGGAATTTCCTGGAACACTGACTGGAAACCGGTTCTCTCCTCACCTGACACAAAACTACATCTGTCTAGCAGCAGGCACCAAAAGGTGGTTTAAAATAACAGTGTCAAAGCCATGGAGAAAAGAACCTTGTGAAGTATGGTGATGTATCTGTGATGCTGTGGGTTTGTTTTCCTTTCTTTTCATACGAGAGCTGTAAGAAACTCCATCATGCACCTGGAGATTTTAGACCAAAATCTGTCAGCATCTATTAGGAAGAGAAGACCAGGTCATCACTAAATCTTCTAGCAGGATTATTATCCAAAGCACACCATGAAATCCACATAAAAATGTTTCACTGACTTGTGTCCACCATGAAGGACCAAGGGCGGGAGGGTCTGAAAAGATTTTCTATAGAGGAATAGTCTCAGATCTCAAATCTCAGATGCAGATGGTAAGAGGAAGATAAGCAAATACAGGACCAGTAACTGTTACACAATTAAAAATACTTCCTTTCAACCTCATAGGTTAGATTTCTCTGATATTTTCAGTGTAAGGTCAAGCTGACAAACAAATACATTTTTACTGGTCATATTTACCAAGGGCGCAAATAATTCTAGAGGGCACTGTTTACAAGTTGAGGTGTGAGTGCTGTTTCTAGAGCAGAAGACTGTGCAAACACAATGTACACTGCTCAAAAAAATAAAGGGAACACTTAAACAACACAATATAACTCCAAGTACATCAAACTTCTGTGAAATCAAACTGTCCACTTAGGAAGCAACACTGATTGACAATCAATTTCACAGCTGTTGTGCAAATGGAACAGACAACAGGTGGAAATTATTGACAATTAGTAAGACACACTCAATAAAGGAGTGGTTCTGCAGGTGGGGACCACAGACCACTTCTCAGTACCTTTCTGCTTTCTGGCTGATGTTTTGGTCACTTTTGAATGTTGGGGGTGCTTTCACACTCATGATAGCATGAGACGGACTCTACAACCCACACAAGTGGCTCAGGTAGTGCAGCTCATCCAGGATGGCACATCAATGCGAGCTGTGGCAAGAAGGTTTGCTGTGTCTGTCAGCGTAGTGTCCAGAGGCTGGAGGCGCTACCAGGAGACAGGCCAGTACACCAGGAGACGTGGAGGAGGCCGTAGGAGGGCAACAACCCAGCAGCAGGGCCGCTACCTCCGCCTTTGTGCAAGGAGAAAACGCAAAATGACCTCCAGCAGGCCACAAATGTGCATGTGTCTGCACAAACGGTTAGAATCAGACTCCATTAGGATGGTATGAGGGCCTGAGGTCCACAGATGGGGGTTGTGCTCACAGCCCAACACCGTGCAGGACGCTTGGCATTTGCCAGAGAACACCAGGATTGGCAAATTCGCCACTGGCGCCCTGTGCTCTTCACAGATGAAAGCAGGTTCACACTGAGCACGTGACAGAGTCTGGAGATGCCGTGGAGAGCGATCTGCTGCCTGCAATATCCTTCAGCATGACAGGTTTGGTAGTGGGTCAGTAACGGTGTGGGGTGGCATTTCTTTGGAGGGCCGCACAGCCCTCCATGTGCTCGCCAGAGGTAGCCTGACTGCCATTAGGTACTGAGATGAGATCCTCAGACCCCTTGTGAGACCATATGCTGGTGCGGCTGGCCCTGGGTTCCTCCTAATGCAGGACAATGCTAGAGCTCATGTGGCTGGAGTGTGTCAGCAGAAGCTATGGACAGGCCCGCCCATTCCCCAGACCTGAATCCAATTGAGCACATCTGGGACATCATGTCTCGCTCCATCCACCAACGCCGCGTTGCACCACAGACTGTCTGGGAGCAGGTGGATGCTTTAGTCCAGGTCTGGGAGGAGATCCCTCAGGAGACCATCCACCACCTCATCAGGAGCATGCCCAGGCGTTGTAGGGAGGTCATACAGGCACGTGGAGGCCACACACAATACTGAGCCTCATTTTGACTTGTTTTAAGGACATCACATCAAAGTTGGATCAGCCTGTCGTGTGTTTTTCCACTTTAATTTTGTGTGCGACTCCAAATCCAGGCCTCCATTGGTTAATAAATTTGATTTCCATTGATGATTTTTGTGTGATTTTTTTGTCAGCACATTCAACTTTGTACAGAACAAAGTATTCAATGAGAATATTTAATTCATTCAGATCTAGGATGTGTTATTTGAGTGTTCCCTTTACTTTTTTGAGCAGTGTATATTGAGTAAGTCTGGAGTAACAAAGCATGCACGGAACTTGCAACATGAGTTGCACAATGTTTTGTGGTAGGAAACGTCGTAAAACTGGAAGTGGGGAAAAAAGAAAGTAGCCAGCTAAACTCTAAACTCTATAATACACTTCAATTAGTCAGTCACACTGAACAATGAAACAAAATTAGGACTTGCGGTGCCTAAATTGTGCATATGGGGAGTGGGTGATATGGCACAAAATGTCACATTTAAAAGCTGCCATCAAATCCTCCAAGTACAGTGGTCTTTAATCAACATTTCATTGTGTTCTGTACAAGTTCCAATTAAACAAGACTAATTAAACTACCTTTGTAATGAAGCACAGTTGGCCAGTGCTCAAACATATATGCACAGAGCCTATTAACTGAACTTCAGTCCTCAGTGGCATCAGAAGAGTAGTTTTTTGCATGTTATACACACATAAGTACAAACTACAATATCTTATGTGAATTACATAAAGAACCGTTAATTCCTCTTCAACGTTCAATAAAAATAACTGGCCCAGTGATCTTCCCCCACTGGAACTTCAAAAAGTGAAAATAAAGTAAAAATAACCATCTGATCTCATTAAGCATCTTATATCCAACATATACCCAGTAATCATTAGTGTATGAAGTGCCTGTGACAGCAGAATCATACTTAAACAGAGGTAACCAGCTGGTCTAATCTTACCTGAACTCTGCACAACTGGGCACAGCTGAAGTGGACATGCTCCTGGCTTTAGGCTTCCGGAAAGTTTTCCCAGGAATGAGGCTCTCCCTGTTGTCACAGGCTGAGCAGCAGTGCGGCAGCGACTCCACGCATGTCTCAGACTTGGGCGTCCAGCTATCCTCTTCAGAATTCTCCATCTAAAGTGATGACAGGTGGGGACAGGCCAGAGAACAGAGCAAGAAAAGATGAAAGCTTTGTCAAGGGTCAATCTGGTTCTGTGTTAAAGTACGGCTGAGCAGAAGCCAAGCCCCTTGCGATGCGGACGGCAGTTCCTTTAAGAGCTGACATGGAGTAAACCAAAAACAAGGACTGGATTTGCATCTGTGCTTCTCAACTATGCTCCAGTCATAAGCACACTGTACAACAATAACAGCAATCAGTTCAAATAATAAAAAAATAAAGTGAAATAATAGCCTGACTTAAAAACACCTACTGATCAAAATCACTTTAATGGTTCACTGTCCTCAGACAACGGCCATCCCTGTGCATTGCACTGTTGCTCAAGCCCTCAGCATTTAGTGGATGGTCCAGAGAGACTTGTTTACCAGCATGTCTTCATTCCTTTGCTCTCAATCCCATGAGAATGTAGCCTTTGTGGTAGTTTTCATGGTACAGAACATGACAGGCTTAAAGGAATTAAAGAGAAGCCACCCACAATAACCCTGCCCCAACTGTAAACAAGAGATCACGGACTTGCACAAAAACCTGGAAAGAGCTAACTACATTCCTGTGCCTATATAACTATAAGGGTGAATGTTATGTGGATAAAGAGAACACTTTCCTCCTAGGTGTGCTGTGAGTTTTGCGCAAGAAAAACTACTTTCATGAATTTCTCCTTCATTTCTACACACACACAAAAGAAGGTATAGCATGGTTTATATGGCTGCTGCTCGCCAACAAATTACAGCGCGCTACAAGAGTAGAAAGGGGCTACCTAGAGTTAAATAACAAGATTAAAAACGACATTTTCCCTCACTGCAATCCGACAGAGCTGGAACAGATGCCCAGTCGAGCTGTTGGTCCGGCTGGCTTTACTCGAGACAACTAGGCAGTGGACATGCTGCCAAACAGTCCAACACCAGCTAGGTGGCTACTAGCCGGTTTTAGCCAGATACCTACATTAGAGAAACGTTTTGCAACATTAACGACATAAAACGCCCAAATATTCGTGTAACATGTTTTCTACACCGGCGCGTAAACGTCAGTTAATACTGACTAGTGACAGAAGCGAGGTTAGTTAGCGTTAGCTTGCTAGGTTAGCTGCTGGCGTCACCTGCGTTGAGCATTAAGAGGCTACTTACGCTGTTCGGCTAAACCCGAGCTACCTTCAGAGGGAAGCGGGGATTTCTGTTGCTAGCTAAGACGCTCGGCGGAATAACTGCACCGCCATAAAAAAGAGGCCAGGCTGCTCTTTCAAGGCCACATTTCTTCCATTGCTGCGCTTTGCTATCGCAGTCGCTCGCAAGCCGGTTCAGTGGCCGCCCGCGAGCTGTCATCTGCCGTTGCTGTAGCTACTAGCGACGTCCGACTCGTGAATGGATCTTTTGAATCTGTTCGTTTTAACAAATCGGACGAACCGATTCACGAGTAAACAGCAATGTTTTGTGGCGTCTGTGTCACGTTTAGGCCCGTATTATAGGACTTAAATCTTACAGACAAGATTTAAGTAATAATATCATGAATATACTATTCAATAACATAGAAGAACAAAAGAGAATTCCACATGTTTTCTAAGTTTCTGAATAGTTCACTCAGATAATTCAGATGTAAACAGAAAGATTTGATGTGAACTGGTTCTTTGTCCCGCGACCCTGACGGAGAAGCGGATTAGAAAATGGATGGATGGATGGATGGATGGATGGATGGTTCTTTGTAGAGAAACTTACAGACTCAGATTTCTTTATAGTGGTGATGGTAGGAACCAGGGGTCACTACGTCTACAGCACAAATATAGCCATTTTATTTACTATCCAAAGCCACCAGTTAACCTACACGTGCCTTATGAGTTTTATGTGTAACATTGATGATGATAAAATAGTGATACATTTAAAAAAAGTTTTCTTTGGGGGCTATTCTGGCTTACCACACCCTGCATGATCCCCTCCGCCATGAATAGATTACAGTAAACGGATTAAAATCCATTTTATGCCAGATCTTTTTCACAAAATTGTGATAAAACAAAGTCAGACATCAAAGAGTATACAACCATTTTGTGTACTAACTTTCTGTGACAGAGTTTTTAGAGGCTTTAAACTCTTCAGACTTCTGGTTCCTATCACAACCACTGTGAACTCTTCTGACTATTCTGCCCTACCACTCCCTGCAAAGCTGCTGGCCCAGATAACATTCCGGGCGTGTGCTGAAGTGCTGTGCAGTCCAACTCTCCGAGGTGCTGACAGACATCTTCAACTCCTCTTTCAACCCTTGTCCCCACCTGCCTGAAGGCCACCACTGTCATCCCAGTCACTAAGAGCTCCACAGTGACAGGACTGAGTGACTATCAGCCAGTAGCCCTCACCCTGATAGTCACAAAGTTTGAAAAGACTGGTTATGACCTACATCAAAGCCAACATTGACGTCACTGGGGATCTACACCAGTACACGTACCGGAAAAAACGATCCAGGGAGGATGTCATCTCCTCTGTGGTCCACACTGCCCTCACCCACCTGGAGAGTAAGGACTCTTACGTCCGTGTGCTCTTTGTGGATTTCACATCTGCCTTTAACACCATGATTCCCCAGACCCTGGCTTACAAACTCCAGACACTTGGACTGAACACCTCTCTCTGTAATTGGGTCCTGGACTTCCTGACTAGCAGGCTGCAGTCTGTGAGGATCCACCACCATCATCCTCAGCACCGGCTCCCCTCAGGGCTGTGTGCTGAGCCTCCTCCTGTTTACACTGCTCACATATGACTGCTCAGCCATCCATCCAGGCTGTCATACTGTAAAGTTTGCAGATGACACAGCAGTGGTTGGATGCATCACAAATAGTGATGAGTCTGGCTATAGGCAGGAGGTGGAACACCTGGAGAGCTGGTGCAGTGAGAACAATCTTGATTGTGGATTTCAGAAGGGGCAACACCATCCCTCCCCTCCCCCTACACATCAGAAGATCTGCAGTGGAAGTGGTCTCCAGCTACACCTAAGTAACAACCTTACCTGGAGTAATAACACTTCCAGCCTGATCAGGAAGGCACATCAGTGCCTCTACTTCCTCAGGTGGTTGAGGCATGCTGGACTCGGGAGCTCAATCCTCACCTCATTCTACAAATGGGTGGAGGAGAGCGTTCTGTGCTCCAGCATCATCGTGTGGCATGGAAGCTGCTCTGTGGCAGAAAGGAAAGCTCTGCAGAGGGTGGTGAAGGCTGCACAGAGGACTGTTGGAGTCAGCCTTCCCACCACCATGGACATTTACACCTCCAGATGCAGGAAAAGGGCCACTGGCATTATGAAGGACCCCACCCATCCAGCACACACTCTTTGTCCTGCTCCCCTCAGGTAGGAGGCTGCGGAGCATTAAGAGTAAAACAACCAGACTGAGGAACAGCTTCTTCCCTGAAGCCGTAAGACTCTTAAACTCCAACTAGACATCACTGCAATGAACTTAATGTCCACTTATTTATCTCTGCTGCTGTACTGAATCAATGCCTCCAATATATTCCATTCCGTTAGACTGTACCGGCTTCCTTTTTCTGTTATTTGTGGTTTCTTCAGCCTCCATTAGTGAGCATAAGTAAAAGAAGTGGTTCATCATATATATGATCCGAATCTTCCTGAACACCAACCAGTGACGGTCACTGAGACAGACCGTTTGAAAGAATCGGTTCGTTGAACTGAATCGAACTTCTTGTTACTCAATCTACTCAAGCCGCCAACCAGTCAGCTGGCAGGAGGATTCCCTCACCAACGCCGCGGTGCGCTGATTGGTCGAGGAGAACATATGCAGTTCTCGGCTCCTCCCCCTGCCGGTGTGACGAGACTGTAAACGTCTCAAAACAGAAAGGCAGGCCTGCGTCACTCAGGGCCGAGTTCACTGCGTCGCTGTAGAGTTTGCGTGTCTGAGAATGTGTAGACTTTTTATTATTACTTTTCTCATTTCAGGTGTTAAAATGTTCTCAGTATTGAATTAAACCTAATGGGTAATAACCCAAGGATAACGTGTAGCTCTGAGAGAGGGATAAGCACCTTTCTGCCACTCCAGCATTTCTCACTGCCCCGTGAAAGTGAAGCACATCACTTCTGAAACAGCTTTTGACTGATTCCCTGTTTTTTCAGTTCAGCTTCAGGAGGAACTTCACTGGCTGAACCTCTGCATAGCTCAGTCGTTGAGATGTGTCACCCAGAGCGTTCTGGTGTGAAAAGCTCTGCTGTGGAGCAACTTTATCAGTAACGAATACTCACGGCAGTTTTGACAGGAACCAAACACTGAAAGAGTTTACTGCCTAGTTATTAGAGGAAACTGTTATGTGTATGCTGCCGGTGTCTGAAACATAGTTTTGCGCCAATCTTTTGTTCAAAACATATTTTTTTTAAAAATACACTCATGGTGGAGAGATGCAGGACGCTGAGAGACAAAAGTCCTCACTGAAACCAGATTTGCATCTATTTTACCATCATCATTGTTGCATTTACAAAAGACTCATGTAGGTTCCTGGTTCCTTTAACAACCGCTGTAAAGAAATCCAAGTCAGTCAGTTTCTGTACAACGAACCATTTCAAACCAAAACTCTTTAAATGACTTTGTTAACATCTTGACAAGTGAACTCTGGAGAGGTTTTGTAAAATTAGTGCTGTTCCCTTTAATTCCCTGTTATTTACTATCTCTTAGTTAGATACTCACATCCCTATAAACTTATCAGTTTGTTGTAATTCTCAGTTAATATATTATTATTATTATTATTATTATTTGTCAGCCCATTTGAGGGAGAATTGTATTCCCATGGCTCTTGAGAACTGGGATTTAGGTCAAAAACATAAGATTACAGGTTAAGGTTAGGGTTAGGGTTAAATATATCCTTGGAAGCCCATACTGGCTGTGCTGATAATGTTATTGACTGTCAGGGGAAAATCTGTTCAAGCAAACAGTTCCACCTAATCATAGAGTTCAAGACTGAAATGATATTAAAAGCAGCAGAAGGAAAACAATATCAAAAGGAAAAGTTAACACTGCAACGATTTCATTTCCAGATCTAATGATTCTATCATGGTATTTTTTTATTACCCATGCTAGGGGCAGTCGTGGGCTGGAGGTTAGGGAACTGGCCCTGTGACCCGCAGGTTGCCGGTTCGATCCCCAGTGCCGACAGCACATGACTGAGGTGTCCTTGAGCAAGACACCTAACCCCCAACTGCTCCCCAGGCACTGTGGATTGGGCTGCCCACCGCTCCGGGCAAGTGTGCTCACTGCCCCCTAGTGTGTGTGTGCGCGCTCACTAGTGTGTATGTGGTGTTTCACTTCATGGATGGGTTAAATGTGGAGTTGAAATTTCCCCACTGTGGGACTAATAAGGGTCTATTAATTAATTTCATATATACCTATGCAAAGAAGTCACATTCAAATTTATTTCAAAGAATAACAAAATATAGGGCAACAGGATTAGCTTACTGGCAAAAGTAGTTAAATCTTGTGACTTATAAGGCTTTTGTGATATACTGTAAACATCTCACTAATCTGCTTTGAACTGACACATAGGATGATATATAGCTACTGGCTGGTGCTGGCTCCAGGAGACTCTGGAGGTGCCTATATAGATGGCCACACACAAAGACTCATGGTATGTGTGTGCCCTCTGTCAAAGGGACTAGTGTTATTTAGTGTTGGTTGTTGTAAGTTTAAGTTGTGCGCATGTGTTTGTTGTGTTGTTTTGCTTTGAAAGTGGAGTTATTGCATGGGTGTCTGTGTTGGGGGTTGGTCACTGCCAGGGTGAAACTGGTGGCTAATGGTGACCTACCCTGCAGCTACAGTGCTCTGTACGTGGCTTTCCGTGGGACACCCCTCCTAATTATTCAGTTGAAGTGTTTCAGCCCCACGCATTGCTATCAGGAGGATAAAATTAAGCACATAACTTTGCAGTCTTTAAAGACAAACACGGGCTAGGTCATAGAATAGGTCATACTGGTGAGCTCAGTGACTTTAAACATGCCATTGTCATAGGATGTCACCTCTGCCACAAGTCAGTTAGTGAAATTTATGTTCTGCTAGATCTGCTCCTGACAACCGTAAGTGATGTTATTGTGAAATGGAAGCACCTAGAAGCAACAACAGCTCAGCCACGAAGTAGTAGACAAATGAAAACTCACAGACGGGGGCCGGTGAGTGCTGAAGCACAGTGCGTATCCTCTGGTCAGTCGCTCACTAAAGAGTTCCAAACTGCCTCTGAGAGCAACATCAGCAAAAGAACTGCACATTAGAAAATTCACAAAATGAGATTCTATCGCCGAGCAGCTACGCACATGCTTAGGATCAAAATGCATAATGCCAGGGGGAGTGGTGTAAGGTAAGCTGCCAAAGGACTTTCACGCTTCTTTATCTGGCAATCTGATGGATGAGTCAGGAGACCGTTACCTGCCTGACTTCATTGTGCCAACTGTAAAGTTTGGTAGACGAGGGACAATGCTATGGCTGTCCGGGGGCATTTAGTTCTAGTGAAGGGAAATTTTAGTGATTCTGCAGATCAAGACATTTTGGACAATTTTATGCTTCCAACTTTGTGGGAACAGTTTGGAGAAGAAGCTTTCCTGTTCCAGCATGACTGAGCCCCAATGCAGAAAGCAAGGTCCATAAAGGTTTGGTTGGTTGAGTTTGGTGTGGAAGAAGACAAGCTTTGGGATGAACTAGAATTAAGATTGCAATCCCTCTCATCCAACATTAATGTCTGACCTCCAAAAGCATTCCTACAGATACACTCCAAAACCCTTCCCAGAAGAGTGGACGTAGTAATAGCTGCTAGGGGGGACAAACTCCATGTAGAATGGAGTGTCATAAAAACTACAGATGAAGGTGAAATGAATAGGTGTCCTCAAACTTTTGTCCATTTATTGTATATATTATGTGTGTGTGTGTGTGTGTGTTTATATAATCCATACATTGTGACCTCTTGTATAATTTAGTCTTTTCCTCTTATTTATTAAAGCCGATCTGTCTTCTGTCCAATCTTTTTATCAACCTGATCCCTTTTGAATCTAGATCTGGGATCTGGACCAAATCAGGTATTACACAGTATCTGCTGTGGCACTGCAACAGCGCAGTATAAGAGCCACATGTTGCCAATACATGGTCTAGGCCAACTTTGCGCAGTCAGTTTTTAACGTTCAGCTTAAAGCAGTGTTTCCAGACTTAGGAATTTCCTCTGCAACTGTGTTGCAACTGCAGCCAAGATGGGCTAGATATATGTAAAGGGATTGATTTTATAAAAAAAAAAAAAAAAACAGAGCTTGTGAAGCTTCAGCATGGAACCCATACATAAAAACCATGTGCTCTACACTGAGCTACATCCCCACCTTCACTACATGCATGTACTGAAAGCCAGGATCAAAGCAGCGCTCGCTATGGAAAAACATTCTGCAACAAAAATAGGGCACAAATAGGGCTTGTCATTTTCACTTTATAAGACTGACACCATACTACTTGGCCATCACGCTGATGCATGCGTCGTTTGATGGGATACAGCACACAGAGAGCATTTACCTGTGAGCCAGAGGGGTTAAGGCGCAAGGACCATCAAATGGTAAATGCTGGCACACCCTCAGGAATGTGAAACTTCCTACAGCCGATGGTATTTTACAAGAGAGCATGCTGCAGCATGAGATCTGTTGCCATGCTTTAATTGCAATGTTGCAAACCTTAACAATGCCTCATTGGCGATGCTGGGGACTGAACCCAGTACCTCACACATGCAAAGCATGTGCTCTACTACTGGGCTACATCCCCTAGTCATGTAAAGGGGCCAATAAAGTGAAGGGACGATGCTGCAAAATACAGTCATGACACAGGACACAGCCTATTGAGCTGCTCTTTAGCAAGCAGACACCCATGTGGCAGAACATTGAGCACATTAAAGGAGACAGTAAAACTAAGAGGATCTCCACAAGCCACTTTACACAGTGGTTGAGTGGCCACCATGCCACTCAACCACTATACAGGGTCTTGTAAAAGATGAGGGGTGCATTCAAGAAGTCATGCCTACAATGGCCTAGTCTCCAGGAGAGACCCTAGCAAAAAAGTACAATGAGTTGCATTTCATGTGTGGACCAGCCTTATTTTTGACAACATACAACATTTGCACATGCAGCTTGGTTCCCACATGTGGAACAATTATTCTGAGCAAAAAGCAACATGCGTGGTGGTCAGCCCACAATTATTAGTTTAATAAATAGATGTCTTGCCACTTGGCCACCATACCACTCCGGTGGCACACAGGGTCTTGTAAAAAAATCTTCAGGGAGGGGCTTACTTGTTTTACTTTCTTCAATCAGGACATCTTCCTGCTCCAAAGGTGTAAACAAATGGGCTTGTTGACTGTTGCTCGTACAAAGTAGCAAAAACTTCAAAGCTTGCATGGAGGCTAGTAATTTGTTGGCCCAATCCCATTTCAGCAAAAATAAATAATTGTCTTGTACCCCCATTCAAGGCATATGATGCCCTAAATGTAACTAAAGCTCAGCAGCGAAGTCTCTGAACTCTTCCCTTCTCTTCTATCACTGAAGACGGGCCAGGTTGCTCAGTGGTAACAAGTGGTAGGGGTAAAAAGAAGAAATGGGATTGGGCCGTTATGTGAGACATGAGACAGAACCCACTTGAAATCCCTTTGAGTGACATAATGTCTCAGCTTAGACAGCATGGCAGATTATCTCCATTCCTGGAATTGTAAATGTAAATGTCACGACGATTGTTCTGGGATAAAGCCCTGTTGCAAACCCCGGCCAATGCACTAGCTAGTTTGCAGGGAATTTGACTGCAGTTTGCACATAATGCAAATGCTTTCTTTGTCTGCTCCAACAGGACTTGGCGCCTTCCCATACCAAGAAAGTTTATTTGAAACTGTGCTGTGAGTGCATCCAAGGAGGGTCAGCCATATGGAAAGCGGTCTGACTAAAAGAACCTTGAGAAGCTTCAATATAGGAATCAAAGCAAGGGAATTGAACAATGGACCTCACACATGCAAAGCACACACTCTATCACTGAGCTACATGCCTTCCTCACACTGGCAAGCCAATAATGCAACGGGACATTGCTGCATAGATAAATTTGCAACCCCGTATATTGTTGTTGAGCTGCTCTTTAGCAGGCAAATTGCCCATGTGGCAGAAAATTTGAGCTGGCGACCAAGGAGCTGACTTCAGACTCCCATCTTTTTGTTTAGGCTATAAAGGATAAATTGGTTGAGCCACCCTGAGATAGATTGGCTCTAGTTAGTTAAGAATACCAAACACCGAAACACAGAAGCTTGCTGATTGTGGTTGAAACAGCTAAACAATAAATTGGTGTAGTGTAGTTGTTAACACCTCTGCCTTCTATGCTGTAGACTGGGGTTCAATCCCCCGCCTGGGTAAACGCCCTACGCTATACCAATAAGAGTCCTTCGGCAAGACTCCTAACACTACCTTCGCCTACCCGTGTAAAATGATCAAATTATAAGTCACTCTGGATAAGAGCGTCAGCCAAATGCCGTAAATGTCTCGCATAAGCACAAAGAGAATACAGCACTGTGTGAATTGGGTCTGGAGCATGCAAGGTAAAGACAGGGATGGTTGCTACAGCTGAATGATGTCCCTGAAAGAGAGGCGGAAAACAGGTGGAAGAAGAGATCAGTATCCTGACCAAAGTTGTCGCTTCTCAGCTGAGCAGTTGCAAAACATGGTGGATTCAATGAAGAGGCTGGGGCAGAAGATGAGGGACGGCAAGCCTAGAGGCAGATTATCTCATGGCTTTCAGTGAGAACTGTACATGATTAAGTTTGGCAGAGGTTCAAAACCGCTAAGATTTGCAAAAAGATGAAAATCTGCTTCAGGGAAGACTTCTGTAAAGGGGACGATGAAGCTCACACTTGTTTCTGGTCAAAGGAGGAGGAAGTTGGGAAAAGCTGGGATAAGCTAAAAGCTTATCTGTGAGATGGTTGAGCAGTCACTGACGGCTGCCACATGGTTGACAGGAGAAGAGTACAGTCTTTATTCCTTGTCACTGTTTCGTAATGGACTTTTTCGTTTTGTTGTTGTAGCTAGACCTGACCAAAAAGCCACTAAAAGGCATGGTGTTGTATGTCGAGCATATGCTATATTACTGTTTACTTGTTTATTGTTTTCTTATTTGTAGTCCACCAAAGGGGCTTAAAATAGTGTTTGGCTGTTACTTGTTACAACTTGATTCTGAAAGGTTACTGGTTATTAATCCTGTGTTGAGTTAAAAGTTAAACTAATTGTTAAATGTCATAGGTTTAAGGAATAGAACAATGCACAAGACAATATTTCTTTTTTGCAAGGAGCAGTTAGAGGTTAGGAGTTAAACAAGGAGCAGTTAGAGGTTAAGAGTTAAACAAGGAGCAGTTAGAGGTTAAGAGTTAGACAAGGAGCGGTTAGAGGTTAAGAGTTAGACAAGGAGTAGTTAGAGGTTAAGAGTTAGACAAGGAGCAGTTAGAGGTTAAGAGTTAGACAAGGAGCAGTTAGAGGTTAAGAGTTAGACAAGGAGCGGTTAGAGATTAAGAGTTAGACAAGGAGCAGTTAGAGGTTAAGAGTTAGACAAGGAGCAGTTAGAGGTTAAGAGTTAGACAAGGAGCAGTTAGAGATTAAGAGTTAGACAAGGAGCGGTTAGAGGTTAAGAGTTAGACAAGGAGCAGTTAGAGATTAAGAGTTAGACAAGGAGCGGTTAGAGGTTAAGAGTTAGACAAGGAGTAGTTAGAGGTTAAGAGTTAGACAAGGAGCGGTTAGAGGTTAAGAGTTAGACAAGGAGTAGTTAGAGGTTAAGAGTTAGACAAGGAGCAGTTAGAGATTAAGAGTTAGACAAGGAGCGGTTAGAGGTTAAGAGTTAGACAAGGAGCAGTTAGAGGTTAAGAGTTAGACAAGGAGCAGTTAGAGGTTAAGAGTTAGACAAGGAGCGGTTAGAGGTTAAGAGTTAGACAAGGAGTAGTTAGAGGTTAAGAGTTAGACAAGGAGCAGTTAGAGATTAAGAGTTAGACAAGGAGCGGTTAGAGGTTAAGAGTTAGACAAGGAGTAGTTAGAGATTAAGAGTTAGACAAGGAGCAGTTAGAGGTTAAGAGTTAGACAAGGAGCGGTTAGAGGTTAAGAGTTAGACAAGGAGCAGTTAGAGGTTAAGAGTTAGACAAGGAGCAGTTAGAGGTTAAGAGTTAGACAAGGAGCAGTTAGAGATTAAGAGTTAGACAAGGAGCGGTTAGAGGTTAAGAGTTAGACAAGGAGCGGTTAGAGGTTAAGAGTTAGACAAGGAGCAGTTAGAGATTAAGAGTTAGACAAGGAGCGGTTAGAGATTAAGAGTTAGACAAGGAGTAGTTAGAGGTTAAGAGTTAGACAAGGAGCAGTTAGAGATTAAGAGTTAGACAAGGAGCGGTTAGAGGTTAAGAGTTAGACAAGGAGCAGTTAGAGATTAAGAGTTAGACAAGGAGCAGTTAGAGGTTAAGAGTTAGACAAGGAGCGGTTAGAGGTTAAGAGTTAGACAAGGAGCGGTTAGAGGTTAAGAGTTAGACAAGGAGCGGTTAGAGGTTAAGAGTTAGACAAGGAGTAGTTAGAGATTAAGAGTTAGACAAGGAGCAGTTAGAGGTTAAGAGTTAGACAAGGAGCGGTTAGAGATTAAGAGTTAGACAAGGAGCAGTTAGAGATTAAGAGTTAGACAAGGAGCAGTTAGAGGTTAAGAGTCAGACAAGGAGCGGTTAGAGGTTAAGAGTTAGACAAGGAGCAGTTAGAGATTAAGAGTTAGACAAGGAGCAGTTAGAGGTTAAGAGTTAGACAAGGAGCGGTTAGAGGTTAAGAGTTAGACAAGGAGCGGTTAGAGGTTAAGAGTTAGACAAGGAGCAGTTAGAGATTAAGAGTTAGACAAGGAGCGGTTAGAGGTTAAGAGTTAGACAAGGAGCAGTTAGAGATTAAGAGTTAGACAAGGAGCAGTTAGAGGTTAAGAGTTAGACAAGGAGCGGTTAGAGGTTAAGAGTTAGACAAGGAGCAGTTAGAGGTTAAGAGTTAGACAAGGAGCAGTTAGAGGTTAAGAGTTAGACAAGGAGCAGTTAGAGATTAAGAGTTAGACAAGGAGCGGTTAGAGGTTAAGAGTTAGACAAGGAGCAGTTAGAGATTAAGAGTTAGACAAGGAGCAGTTAGAGGTTAAGAGTTAGACAAGGAGCGGTTAGAGGTTAAGAGTTAGACAAGGAGCGGTTAGAGGTTAAGAGTTAGACAAGGAGTAGTTAGAGATTAAGAGTTAGACAAGGAGCGGTTAGAGGTTAAGAGTTAGACAAGGAGCGGTTAGAGATTAAGAGTTAGACAAGGAGCAGTTAGAGATTAAGAGTTAGACAAGGAGCAGTTAGAGGTTAAGAGTCAGACAAGGAGCGGTTAGAGGTTAAGAGTTAGACAAGGAGCAGTTAGAGATTAAGAGTTAGACAAGGAGCAGTTAGAGGTTAAGAGTTAGACAAGGAGCGGTTAGAGGTTAAGAGTTAGACAAGGAGCGGTTAGAGGTTAAGAGTTAGACAAGGAGCAGTTAGAGATTAAGAGTTAGACAAGGAGCGGTTAGAGGTTAAGAGTTAGACAAGGAGCAGTTAGAGATTAAGAGTTAGACAAGGAGCTGTTAGAGGTTAAGAGTTAGACAAGGAACGGTTAGAGGTTAAGAGTTAGACAAGGAGCGGTTAGAGGTTAAGAGTTAGACAAGGAGCAGTTAGAGGTTAAGAGTTAGACAAGGAGCGGTTAGAGGTTAAGAGTTAAACAAGGAGCAGTTAGAGATTAAGAGTTAGACAAGGAGCAGTTAGAGGTTAAGAGTTAGACAAGGAGCGGTTAGAGGTTAAGAGTTAGACAAGGAGTAGTTAGAGGTTAAGAGTTAGACAAGGAGCGGTTAGAGGTTAAGAGTTAGACAAGGAGCAGTTAGAGGTTAAGAGTTAGACAAGGAGCAGTTAGAGGTTAAGAGTTAAACAAGGAGCCATTAGAGGTTAAGAGTTAAACAAGGAGCCATTAGAGGTTAAGAGTTAAACAAGGAGCCATTAGAGGTTAAGAGTTAAACAAGGAGCAGTTAGAGGTTAAGAGTTAAACAAGGAGCAGTTAGAGGTTAAGAGTTAAACAAGGAGCAGTTAGAGGTTAAGAGTTAAACAAGGAGCAGTTAGTGTGTGTGTTTACTCAACAGATAAAGTTATTGTAGCTGGTGACTTTAACATGGTTCCAGACGAGTGGTGAGACAGAGTTCCTACCCAGTTTAGAACCCACTCATTTAACCCATTGATGTCTGATTTTTACAAATCACTTTATTTTATACATACGTGGCATAAAAATATTCCAGGGAAAACAATACACATGGTATAATAATACAGGACTTAATGTTCTAGATTAGATTTTTAGTTAATAACGAACAATTTAGTTGAATTAACATCTGATTGTGATATTTGCTCTTCTCCCCTCACTGACCACTGTGCTATCCCACTTTCTTTCCAATTCAGTGACTGTTTAGCACAACCTAGGATGTTCTGCTGGAAATTCAATAGCGAATTTATTGAAAAGTAATTCATTCTGTAACAGAATCTTCTGTATGATTAGCACGGCCAAACTACAAGGACACTTATTCCCTATGAATAAATGGGAGTGGCCCCAATATAATGTTAGGAAAATTTGACTTTCAAGAAGGCAAAAAATGAGAATATTTAACAGGAAATAATCAAATATGTCCAAAATAAATTATCTATATAGTTACATTTATCTGAAAGATGAGAACAATATTAGGCTCCAAGAGTAGCCGTCAAAGTTAGATGTCCTTAATACAGAAAAGGCAAAACCTGTATTCATCTACTCAAAAGCAAAATGCATCTTATTTTTTAATCTAGAATAAAACAAACAGGCTAATAATTCAATGATAATTGTTAGGGGGAAGATCAGGATATGATTGATAATCATACATTTATGTTCTACAAATCTCTTTATAGGTCTAAGTACTCCATAACCTAAGTGATCCTATGGCAGAGCTGGTGCCTTCGATTTCACAGATGCCTAATGTAAAGTCGCTGGGCCCAGACCGTTTTACCACAGCAGAGCAAATACAAGACTTTAGCACAGATTTATGCTAATAGACTCAAACAAAGTCCACTTTTATCAAAGGGAAACTTATTCATAATCATACTTAATTAGTACAAGATATGCTTGATTCTGATTCACTGATCCCACATCATACCTTCATTTTATTCTTAGACGTCTTCAAAGCATTCGATACACCACAACACGCTGTTTTGTTGAAAATGTTTGGTTTCAGATCAAGTTTTTTAATGTTATTCAAGTGTTTTATAACTGCTTTATTCGTAATGTTTATCAGTTTTCACAGTTGTGTGTCTCTCAGCCATGGGTTTTCTATGAGACTCCCATTTAAATGGGGTATTCGACAAGGATAGCCCTGTAATATCCATCTTAGCTGCAGAATTGAAGGAGATTTTCTTTAAAAACTCACTGGACATTTAAGATATTAAAAGAAAAGAATTTGTCCACTTTGACCGCCAAGGAGTTACAGGTGTGTCTGTGGTCTGATTTCTATTCTAGTAAAACTGCAGTTGTGACATCAATCAAATGAGGACCTGAAACCCGATGGTGTTTTCCGGTTACACTCATTGCATCTTTAATGTAAAGCTGTAAAGTCAAATTTATTACAGGATAGACTTTTATTCAAATATTTACAATAATACTGAATTTAAGTTCAGCCATAATGCAAGACCTCACCGTTTTGGTGTCTTTGCCCCAGAGAGGTGGACTGAACTTTCCCCTGAACGCCGTACTGCTGTCAGTTCTCACGCTCAGTTCTTTCCCCTGTGGTCTGAGGACTTGTATCTTCAGGTGCTACCTAGTTCACACCTTTCTGCTGTCATTTACACCTCAAAGATGTGCAAGACACCACTCTTCTCTTTGTACTCTTCATTTAAAATCAGGTGAAAGTAGATTTGTAAATCACTGCTTTCTGTTTTTATCCCAACTTTTTGAATTTTTGTTTGTAGCATTCAGACAAAACACATGAAGGCAGAGCACAACAACATTATGAGAGAGCACTGAAACAGAACTTCACATTCAGACTCATCTGTCATCTGTCATGGCTCTCCTGCATCTCAGTGCCTCCTTTTATGCTGTTGACCATGAAATTTTACAGATTCCAGAACTTGCTATACTTGCTAAACTTGCTATAGTAAAACTTCTTTTAGTCAAAAACTATATCAGGTTTCTGTTTCACAACACATGAACATGAAGATGCCCCTTAAAGGCCTCTTTATGACGAGCAAAGGCTTCTTGTGTCAAAAGGATCTCAATAATCTTAAAGACGAGTGACTTGACGATTATTCACCAAAATTAGATTGCGGGACAATTTAAATAGAGATTAAAGCTATAAAGCTCCGGGAAAAAGGGCTCACTTTGTCTTATTTACAGGGCTACGACCTTCAAAGGTTCCATTTCTTGGCTGCAAACGTCATGAGCACCATCCAACCACCATAAGCAAACCTTGAAGTGACTAACTATGGCAACACCCCCACCTCTTGTGCACACCAGCTGTAGCCAGTGGTTCTCAACTATGGTCCCAGATTCACTCTGTCCCACACACAAGTGTTTTACCTTCTCTAACATACCTGACCCAACTAATCAGCTCCAACAGTCAGATCTCTCTCTCTCTCTCTCTCTCTCTCTCTCTCTCTCTCTCTCTCTCTCTCTCTCTCTCTCTCTCTCTCTCTCTCTCTCTCACATGTACATGGTCTATGAGTAAAGGGGAGGAGTTCAGGTCCTTGTTCAGTCAGTTATTACTGGGGCAGTATGGAGCTCAGTCTACTCTTCCTGATGCTCTGTAAGTAAAGATTATCTTTATATTGTACTTTAAATTTGTATCATTTTCACAGTAATTATTATGTACAGAAAAACTGTATTTTAATCCATCTGAACAAACAAACAGGCACATTTAGGAATAGCGCATTTAGAAGCTAGTGGTATATTAACATAAATAATCTGAAATGAAGGTTCAGTAACACTCATCCAAAAGGTGTTTCATACAAGACCATAACAGAAGGATAAGTGACTCTTCTGATTTTTAGATATATATAATATAGATTATATTCTATATATAATGGGTTATACAGATAACACTGAAGTCATTTTTGTGGGGTATATTGTATTGTGTGTAATATTTTCATTTAAATTGATTTTACATCAGAACAATTTACATTGTTCCATATTGCATTCTAGCATTTTTCATCTAATGATGCATTAGTTTCAGAGCTCAGCACATTTCTAAGTTCACTCTGTGACTCTTTCTTCAACAGTCCTGTTAGTTCTAGCTATTAACCAGGTAAATGTGCGGTGTGAGTGTGGAAGTTGTGAAGAATGAAAACCCTGTTGAGTTTGAGTAGCCCAAGGATCTACATTAGGATTCTTGTTCAGAATGTGTGTCATGAATCCATATAGTTTGTATGTCTTGTCCAGTATACAGGGGGTCACTAAAGATTTATGGATGGGGGCTTTAGTAACGATGTTTGGGGGCTCCCCCAGGAGGATGTTTTAATGTGTAGTGTATGTATTCACTGCACCTCATGGTACCATGTTGGTCTGATGCTACTCTGCTGCGTACCTGTAAATGTCAGTTCATCATGAACTTCTAGAGCAGCAACAGCAGAAAACTCATCAAAAAGGCTATTTGGTCAAGCTGGCAAACCTGTTTCTTCAGATCTTTCAGTCTCCTTCAGCTTCTCTCACTGTCTGTGTTTAGTAATGTGATCGTATGATTAAACTTAACTTTACAAGAACTTGAGGTTCAATAAGTTTGATTTAATTTTCTTGTTTGAACTGGCAAAAATGTTCTCTTGTGACTGGTCTTCTGCTGAGTTGTGACTTCTTAATGACCATCTACAGACTGAGGAAATCAGAGATATAAAACTGTCACCATCAACAAAACACAGGTATTATAGGAAACATACACTATATTGCCAAAAGATTTTGGTTGTCTGGCTTCACACGCATATGAACTTGAGTGACATCCTATCCTTAATCCATAGAGATTAATATGATGTCAGTCCACCCATTGCAGCTTCAACTCTTCTGGGAAGGCTTTCCACAAGGTTTAGGTGTATTTATGGGAATTTTTGACCATTCTTCCAGAAGTGCATTTGTAAGGTCAGACACTGATGTCGGACGAGAAGGCCTGGCTCACAGTCTCCACTCTAATTCACCCCAAAGGTGTTCTGTTGCCGCCCTGTCATTTTACATGGCCTACCACTCCGTGGATGAGTTGCTGTCGTTCCCAATCGCTTCCACTTTGGTAAAATACCACTAAGAGTTGACTGTGGAATATTTAGTAGTGAGAAAATTTCACGACTGGACTTGTTGCACATGTGGCATCCTACCATGGTACCATGCTGGAATTCGCAGAGCTCCTGAGAGCGACCCATTCTTTCATTAATGTTTGTGTGCTTGATTTTATACACCTGTAGCCATGCAAGTGACGTATGTTTGGCAATATAGTGTAGATACAGATTTAATATAGAGCTAAACTTGGTGTGAAGTATGAAAAAAAATTCAGTGAAGTTTCAGTGTCACCAAAAATATCCAGCCTACAGCGATCTGTGACCACTGATGAAGGACTAGAGGATGACCAAACAACTGACTTTACATCTACAAGGTGGACTGACAAGGTAGCAGTGTCTCATAGAGTGGACAGTGAGTGGACAGCAGCACTGCTGTGTCTGATCCACTAGTACAAGTGCAAATGCAGTGCTGAGAATGATCCACCACCCAAATAGTACCTGCTCTGTGAGGGTCCATGGAGGTCCTGACCACTGAAGAACAGGGTAAAAGGGGGCAACAAAGTATCAGAGAAACAGATGGACTACAGTCTGTAACTGTAGAACTACAAAGTGCAGCTAAACAGTAAGTGGAGCTGATAAATTCAGATTCAGATTCCTTTATTGATCCCAGGGGGAAATTGCAGTTGTTACAGTTGCAGCCATTTATGTAAAAATAAACACTTTACTAATAATTTAAGACAATATAGAGAATTTACAGTATGTACACCAGATTTAAGTACTTAAGAATATAGTAAGGTGGCAGTGATTGTGATAGTAATATGAAACATCAGGTATAAAGCAGTTACAATTATTTAAATTATTTAAATTAGTTAGTGTCCCTCTGAGTTATTGCACACACAATTATTATTGCACATATGAACAGTTTCGTATTGAGTTGTGAATCACACACTGAGGGAGGAGTTATAGAGTTTGATGGCCACAGGTAAGAATGACTTCCTGTGGCGCTCTGTGGTGCATTTTGGAAGAGTGAGTAATGGAGGTAGAAACAAGGAGGTGGTCATAATTTTATGCCTGATGGATAATGACCACCTCCTTGTTTATATATATATATATATTAACTACCTTTGTAAGACTCAAGTGTGACCTCCAAGTATAAATGAATAGTCTCTGCCTTTTCTTAGTCTAGACATCATCGTGGATCAATCTTGGGTTAAGGTGGACTGGGCTGGTCGAGTGTGATTCCTCCATCTGAGGTGAATAGAAACTAAACATTTTATTTATTATTGCTGAATATCAACAAATCCTTCAAAGAGAAGAAAACAGACCTTTATCTGCATCAGTGATCTCACAGTAGTGGGTCTGCCATGAACCTGATTCACTCATCACACAGACACAAACATACAGATTGTCAGAATATAGAAATCAACAGAATTCACTTCACTGAGAACTTAACTTGCTCTACATTCCCAGCATTTCACTCCCATGCAATTCTGCTATTAAAGTTCATTTAAATGAAATCTAAAACGATTATTAAATTCTCCATGTATTTATTATACTACAATAATAATAATATTAATAATAATAATCAGCAGCAGTATTATTAGTGGTTGTAATAAGTTAAATTTCAGACTCCTGTTCTTCATGTTCATATCACCCCCATTCTCTCTCAGCTAGACTGGCTACTGGTCCCGTCCTGTATAAAGTTAAAAATTTTACTACTCACTTTCAAAGCCCTGTGATGGACTGGCGACCTGTCCAGGGTGTATCCTGCCTTCTGCCTGATGACTGCTGGGATAGGCTCCAGCACCCCCGCGATCATGAGGGAGAAGCAGCTTAGAAAATGGATGGATGGATGGATGGATGGATGGACTTTCAAAGCTTTGCATAGCCTTGCTCCCCCTACATCAGAGAGCTGCTGACCTCTTACACTCCCTCTCACTCTCTCAGGTCTTCTTGCAATAACGTACTTGCTGTTCCACACACCAGACTTTCCGCTTTGGGAGGGAGGTCCTTCAGTGCCGTGGCCCCCAAACTCTGGAATTCTCTTCCTCCATCCCTCAAGGAGGCTCTTCTCTTTCCTCTTTTAAATCTGACTTAAAGACTTTTCTCTTTAATACACATTTTTCTTCCTCCTGTGGGGTGTGTGATTCTGTGTTTTTTGAGTTAAATCTTGAGTATAAAGTTTCATTTTCAATTTACAAGTTGGTTTAGAGTATAATTTATTTCAATCGTTTGATGTTGTTTTCTTTAAATAAAGTAATACAATATTGAGTTGTTATTGTCATGTTGGACGTAAAGGATTCACTGTGTATTCCTTCTACAGTGGTTGCCAAACATGTATACAATCCCATTTCCAAAAACATTGCAACACATAGATGATAAAGAAGAGACAAAGTCAGAAGTTCAGTCTGACTAAATGAAACATAGAACATAGAAACATTAAACCTATTAGTCTCAAATCATGAGATTAGGATGATAATCTGCTTCTTATATTATACAGAGTAAAACGGCTCTGCTGACTTCATTTTATATCAACAGCACAACTCAAACCAGCTGTGAAGGTGGAGCCTCGTAGCCCAGACACAGTTACTCTGAGCTGTGAGATGCCGCAGTTTACAGCAGGGAAGTTTTCATGGATGAAAAACTCTCAGCATTTACAACATGAGCTGAAAACCCTGTAACGCTGGAGGAGGAGAGTGCAGGTGTTCAGCGCCCAGGTAAGGCTATTCTACACCATACAGTGACCCGGTCAGGATTACAGTAGAAGGTATGTCACATTTTTCGGTTTCGTTTCAGACAAATGACGTGATGTTAGAATGATGATGAAAAAATACGTATAAAATCGTTCCATAATGTAACATTAGATTCTCAGGAACTTGAGGAGGATCCATGTGCAAGTTATGAGTGGTTTATTAAAACAGGGAAATCCAAGGGGCAAAGCTGAGGACAGAAAAAGAGGTCAAAGGCCAAAAGGCAGTCAGATAAACCAGGACAAATTATCCAAAAGGGCAAGAGCAAAAAACAAAAGAGCAGGCAAATGTCCAAAATACCAACTAAGACAGGTGAATAAACAAGGCTTGGTAAGGCAGAGACAGAGGAACTGGCAATCCTTCGCAAAGTGTGAGCGAAACTGAGAGGTTTAATATATCAGAGCAGATGAGGAGGATCAGGTAGCAGTCATTAGGGCTGCCATGGTGACATTGTTGAAACTCAGGTAGCCCTCTGGTGGCCAGAAGGGAGATTGCAGGCAGAGTTAGTAATAGGAGAGGTAGCCCTCTGGTGGCCAGAAGGGAGATTGCAGGCAGAGTTAGTAATAGGAGAGGTAGCCCTCTGGTGGCCAGAAGGGAGATTGCAGGCAGAGTTAGTAATAGGAGAGACAGCCCTCTGGTGGCCAGAAGGGAGATTGCAGGCAGAGTTAGTAATAGGAGAGGTAGCCCTCTGGTGGCCAGAAGGGAGATTGCAGGCAGAGTTAGTAATAGGAGAGACAGCCCTCTGGTGGCCAGAAGGGAGATTGCTTACACATAATATTCAATGATTAATAGACTGTTCGACCAAATTAGTTCAAACTGCAGACAAAACAAAACAATTCTGTATTTCAACCGTAGGTATTTACAATGATTATGTTATGATCTATTTAAACTCAAATCATCAAATCATATAGTAATAATCTAAATACATAAAAAATCAAGTCGCAAGTTTTCAGGTTGCTACAGAAAAACAGAGTTTTAGTCCATAGGCGGAGCTTTATTTTAGCCACACTTAGAGCTTTACGAAGTGAGGCAGCAGAGGTGTTCCATAGTCTGAAAGTCAGTGTGTAACATTGAGAATTGTCAGTTGCAAAACACAAATTTTCTGTAATTAAGTAAACTTTTAAAAATTTTAATGAAGAATATGATTTAATGCATGAACAGCTACTCAAAACTATGTGGGATAGTCACATACTGACTAGCACTTTTAAGTTGTGTAAATTTTAGTCTAAAGCCCAGGTTCAACATGAGGTTTCAGCACTGAGTCAGTTCAGTAGAATGATGCATATTTATTTTAAAAGGATTTATCATCTTTGAACAGAGAGACCAAAAGCTACAGTGAACGTCCAGCCAGCTGGTCATGTGTTCATCAGAGAGAGAGTCACTCTGACATGTGGAATAGAAAGTGGAGATGACTGGAATTATGAATGGTATAAGAATAATAATCTTCTCAGAGATGCTCAAAGGAAGAAATATGAAATCTCTAATGTTGATCAGACTCATGCAGGTGATTATACCTGTAAGGGAACACAGTCAACAGGCCGAATCTACACACACACCAGTGCAGCTGTTACACTGACTGTATCAGGTGAGTGTGGCGTCTTTCTCACTGTATTTCTATCATTAAGAGTTTAAAGTGTAGACGTCCTTTGCAACTATAAAAACATCATCCTGAACTAAACATGTCAGCAATTTTCTCTTTATTATATAAAGTTTCTCAGAAGCCTTAATGAGTTCATGTACAGTGCTGAGCCAAAGTCAGAGACCACCCTTCATTATTTAGTTTCCAGTCAAAACCATAAAACAGAAATAAAGCAGTTCTACAAGTTGGTCATTTTTCTGCACTGGAAAAAACAGAAACGTCCACACATTCCTGAGTTTTCTAGCTTTTCACTTGACAGTTACAGATCATTTAGAAAATCATGATAAAAGATCTTCTCATGGTCTGCACTAATTAACCAACTGCAAAAGTCTCATCTCCCTTTATTATTGTTTCTATGTCCATCAAACTTTCAGCTCAGGCTGCTTTGTAACAGACTAGAAATTTCAGCAGTTCAGCAGTTATTTTTACAGGAGGTCTTTCAGGGGTCTTTAAAGAAGCAGTACAAAGAATGGCCTGTTAGTGTGCTTTAATATTTATCTTTACACACAATATTTTAATGATGAATGTGAGCACTGAACAGTCCTGTTTAATTAATAACTGTCAGCAGCCGAGTTATCAAAATCTGTCCAGTTAACTAAACTGAACTTACTATTGCTTTATAAAGTTCTTTGTCCTCAGACATCATATTAAAATGCAAATAAAGTCTAAACAAGGTTTAGCTGAACTTAGAGCCAGAATAATTCCGTCTGTTAATGGTTTCATACTGAGCTGTGAGTGCGTCTCCCTCAGAATTTATACCAAAGCCTTTTCAGATTCAGGAATGATACAAAAATGACACCAACATCCAGATGATTAAGATACATAAGTGTCTGTCAGGCATTGTCTGCTCCTCGGTTACACCTTCCATCATTTCTTGATTCAATAATTCTGTTTAATTTACTGCTAACACTTTTCTTTTTATCTCCACTCTGTTTTCTTCTTTAATGGATTTTCTCAGAATTGTGAAGATGCAAGGAGTAGAGGTCGTAAAGGTGGATGACTTCAAATATCTTGGGTCCACCATCCAGAGCAATGGACAGTGCAAAAAAATAGGTGAAGAAGACGGTGCAGGCAGGATGGAGTGGGTGGAGACGGGTGTCAGGGCTGATATGTGATAGAAGGATAGCAGCAAGAGTGAAAGGGAAGGTTTACAAGACAGCAGTGCGTCCTGCTATGATGTTTGGTTTGGAGAATGTGGCTCTGTCTAAAAGACAGGAGGCTGAGCTGGAGGTGGCAGAGATGAAGATGCTGAGATTTTCGTTGGGAGTGACAAGGATGGACAAGATTAGATATGAGCAGATCAGAGGGACAGTGAAGGTGGAGCAGTTTGGAGATAAAGCCAGAGAGGCCAGGTTGAGATGGTTTGGACATGTGTTGAGGAGGAATAGTGGATTTATTGGGCAAAGAATGTTGGAGATGGAGCTGCCGGGCAGAAGGAGAAGAGGTAGACCTCAGAGAAGGTTTATGGATGTAGTGAAGGTGGACATGGAGATGGTTGGTGTGAAAGTAGAGGAGGCAGTGGATAGGGCAAGATGGAGGCAGATGATCTGCTGTGGAGACCCCTAAAGGGAGCAGCCGAAAGAAGAAGAAGAAGACAAATAAGTTTTACATCCTAATATTTTACTGGAAATTTTAAAAGCTTTGCAAAGGTAGTTTCATGAAAGCAGTACCTGCTGGCTGCTGCTTCAACTTTATTAAACAATAAATTAAGTGAATTAAGAGCACTTCAATGTGTATAATATGAGTTTTTAATTTGTAAAGTGGTAGAGGCTCTTAAAATTCACTATATAAATGATTTATTATTATTATTATTATTATGATTATTACTTTCTGTGCATAGTCATCACCTGAGTATATTCCATTTTGACTTTGCCTTTTGCCTTTGCCTTTTTGTACTGTTGCCTATGTTTACTGATCAGTGTTTTTGGACCTTTGTTGGTTTTTTGGCTTTGTCTGCTCAGTGATATGATCACCGCTTTGTTTTTGGCTTGTGTTTGGATTTGACCCACACCTGCCTTTTGACCACACATCTGTCTAGCCTTATTAAAACACCTTTTGACCTTTTAATTTGTGAGCATCTGGTTTCTGACAAATAGTTACACTTAATGTATTGTACAATTTTTCATTTTATTTATTTGTTCTTATTTTTATGTCTAACGAAAATAGAATATATTCATAAACAGATAAAATGCAGTGTAGCCATATGTTCTGATATTCTCATTCTTAGTGTTTTCTAACCTTTTGATCTTTTATAAGGCAGTTAGTTACATTTATAATCATGATGTTTTATGAAATTAAACATTACTTTATATTCTTTAATTATCTTAAGAAATCAATCAGTGTAATAAAAGCTATATTTTTTATTCATTTTGCAGATGTCTGGAATTAAGACAATTAAATTATATTTTCTAAGCACAGCACCCCTTATGTTCTGTTCTTTATTTAGAGACAGATATTAGCTTTTATAGTGATAATGTAATTCTGGGAAACTTCAGGCCTTCTAGGCCTTCAGTGGAGGCCTAATGATTCCCGGGAACTGAACAAATGTTAACATTGTTGTGTTTAAACTCTGTAAGTATGATAGTAATTCTCTTATTTTAAAGTTGAGGTTTATTAAAATCTTTAATTAAAATCTTTAAACAGAAAATTACATTTTGTTCTCCATTATGAAAGTTCTGTCTAAGCCCAGCTCATCACACAGCATTTTACCATCACTGCATTAAACTAAACCCAGAACCAGACCACAAAACCCATAATAGCTCACACAAAGTACATGTACACAGAGGAACCTGCTTGTGGACCCTGGGGCTACAGATGGTCCTGAGCCATATGAGTCTGTTTAAATTCCACGAAATCAGAATCACAACTGAGTCTCCTCTTAACTGATGTGGACAAATTACACCAGATTTAATATCAAACACCAGACAACACAGACTTAAAGCTTTTGTTTGTGATGAAACCACCATGTGGTCACACCACCATGAGACTCAGCTGTTCATCTCCTCTCTATAACTGCATTAATATAAACATCCAACCAGATCACTAAATACCATAACAAATTACAGGAGATCTGAAATTGACACCAAGAAGGCAGTTCATCTAAAGTGTGAATCTATGTTAACCTGCTTCTCCACTAATGTGCAAAAGAGTCTCAGTAAAATCTTTATAATCACCAAAACAACAATCTTAAAACCTGAGAGGCAAATGATTATCTTTTAACAACGTCACCTCAAGGCCTTGGATAAATTAGACGGTTATCAAACAGTCTCTCATGGTCAACGCATTACTTTGGCCATCAGTGAACAGACTCGAGTCATCAGACATCCATGAGTAATTAGAAAATCAAATGAATAGATATTAATCAAATTAAAAACTAATTAGACTGAAATTATACTGTGAAAGGGTGTGTCGCGTTTGTAAATGTGGTGTGGAGCGAGGAGGCGGACGCATACGCTGAGATAAGCGACTTTTATTAGGGGCAAATCCAGGGTCAAAGTCACAACGGTCCAGGGTCAAACAGCCAACACGGAGAGAAGGAGGGACAGACATGACCAAATGAAAACAGGATCAAACATACAAACTGTACACAACAAAGACCAACACAGACGACGGCCAACACAGGGTAAACGAGGAACAGGCGGGAACACAGGTGGATACAATCAGTGGTGGATTCACGAAACAAGGGGGCTGGACTAAAAAAACAAAACAAAGAACACATGGGCTAAACCAAAACACAACAGAACACATGGACAAGGCTGGCAGGGGCCAATTGTGACAGTAAACTATTATCTCATCAAAATACTGTTTCATTCTAAATGTAGGCTAATTTAAAATGACCTCTAAAACAGCAAAATGAAGAACTCAAAGTCAGGAACTCAGCTCTCCACATTTGCTGCATTTCTCGTTGATAATTTTATGGAATCATTTAATTATTTCATTATTTTGCAGAGGACAGAAAATCTCACACACAAAGGTACAAAAGTGTGGGAACATCTCACAGATCATAAATCTGGAGACTGTGAGTAACATGTTTGTGCACTTTCCCAGCCACATTTAGTGTCAGAGGCCTGAGAACAGAGAGGAGTTAGAGACGCGTCTGTGGTCTGATTTCTATTCTAATAAAACAGCAATAATGACAACATCAACCAAATAAGAACTGAAACCTGATGATGTTTTTATATTACACTCATTGCATCTTTTATGTAAAGCTACAAAGTCATATCTCTTACTAGATAATCATTTTTTAAATATATATTTATAACCATACTGATATTCCATACTGACTTCCTGGCTCTTGTCATGTCTTTCCTTAAAATCTAAGCACAGCCATAAAGCAGGACCTCACTGTTTTGGTGTCTTTGCCCCAGAGAAGCGGACTGAACTTTCCCCTGGACTCTGCATTGCAGTCAGTTCTCACGCTCAGTTCTTTCCTCTGTGGTCTGAGGACTCGTATCTTCAGGTGCTACCTATTTTAACACCTTTCTGATCTCATTGACTCTTTTTTCATAGATGTGCCAGTTACCCACTAATACCCTCCCACCCCCCCACCCCCCCATAAAATGACAGACGTTGGTTTGAACTTTACTCTGGTAACAATAGTCTTTTTCTTCTTTGACCCAGAGAACACAGCGTTCATTATTTCCATGAATAATCTAGAGGTCTGACTTGTCAGACCACAAAACACGTTTCCACTGAGCATCAGTCCATTTAAGATGAGCTTGAGACTTTTGTTGAGAAATGACTTCCACTGTGCATAGTACAGTCTAAACTAGCATTTCTGGATGCAGCGACAGATGGTACTTATCTTTCTCAGCATTCCTAGTCTTAAGTTGAACTGTTTTCATTCAAATACATTTCAAAGTAGATTTAAAAATCACCGCCTTCTGTTTTTATTCATATTTTTATATTTTATGGCCCAAATCCAGCAGAGTCGATATCAGACCCTCCAAGAAGGCCCGTTACGAGGCCCTGGTAAAGGAGCAGGAAGAAGGAAGAGGACTGGAAAGTGGTATGGAGACTGTTGCACTCCACCCAAACTCCAGTTGTGGCCACCATCGCCAGCCTTTGTGCAGCTGTTCGAGTGAGTGGCCGAGGACCATCAGTAGGATAAGGAGGATTGGGCAGTCTGATTACTCCGCCATCCTCACAGGGAAGACCCAGTTGGCTGCTTAACAGCTCAGGGAGCAGGGCCGGAAACAACTGGCCTGAGGGGTGAATTTACAGCTCACTCTCTCTCGTGCTCTCGTTCACACATGCGCAGTCTGTCACTCGCTCTCTCACTCGCTCTCTCACTCGCTCTCTCACTCGCTCTCTTTCTCTCTCTCGTGTTTTGTCTGTGAGTAAAGAGGAAGTGTTGAGGTCATTGTTCAGTCATTACTGGGGCAGTATGGAGCTCAGTCTGCTCTCTCTGATGCTCTGTGAGTAGATTCTCTTTATATTCCTGTTGCTTTTTGTATTTAAGTTTGTATTGTTGTTGTGCTGTGTTTGCACTGTAATTCTTATGTACAGGACAACAGCACATTAATCTGAACAAACAAACGGAAAGATTTAGTAAGACCACATCTAGGAGAACAGACATAATTTAGTTTTAATTCATAAAAAACTATTATAACAAAAGCTACAAGTTCACTGAATTTAAAACGTCTACAGCTGTCTTCTGTTTTTCACAGTGTAATTTACATTCTGGGTAAAAAGAATAAGACACTCATTCCAGTTAAAAAACAGTCCATGCATTAAACAAGGTGGCCGTGGCTCTTTCCACACAAGTAAAGTTGTTTTCTGAGCTAATAGTGCAGGACAGAAAATCACTGTAGCTCAGACTTTACATACAAGCGTGTCACTGTAACCCACTCATCTTGAAGATAGTGGTAGTTTTAACATTAATAATTATTATTAACATTAGCAATTATTATATATCAACATTATTAATACTCCTCCAGTAAGGTTTTACATATCAGACCACGGGAACAAGATACCAAGTTACAAGTAACAAGAAAATCTCAAGTCTTGACACTCAAGTTCCGAGTCAAGTCCCAAATCAAGACAGTTGAGTCTCAAGTCAAGTCCTAAGGCAATACAGGAAAGTCTCTAATCAAGTGCCAAGTCAATACAGGAATGTTTCAAGTCAAGTTCCAGGTCAATAATAATGTTCAAGTCCTAAACAAGTTTATATTCTTCAGCAAATTTAAGGCCTTTTCAACACTAAACACCAGAATAATGGTAGCAGTAATGTAGCATGTTTTTCTTTTTTATTAACTTTTTTCAACTTTCCAAATAAATTTCAAAATCCATGGTACTCTGAGAATCGTGACAGGCATAATGCAAATCCACACTGTTGGTGGATGAATTCACTGTTTTAGGCCGTTTCACTCTGTATTTTATAGATATCGCAGTGCGTGAACAGAGACCTGCCCCCCAGGTTTGATTTTGGCTTATAATGTATGAGGTTTGATGTGATTGGCTGAATGTTACATTAGTCAATCACTGGTAGTACAACAGGTCCCCAGGTCGTGCCCTGCTTTTACAGAATATTGTGAATGAGAATAAACTAGGCAATTTAGACAGTAAGACAGTTCATTTGATATTAAGAGGGGGAGGTGGTGGTGGTGGGGGAGTAAATATCTTTGGTTGGGGAGTAAAATTGACCTAGCAGTGCATATAAGTGCAATTACTGGGAAAAGATTTTCAATGTACTACTCAACTAAATAAGAAGTCAGATTTGAATGCATTCATTTTTAATCATTTTTGGGAACATTGGGTGCAGAGAATTAAAGTGAAAGCAATCTCAGCACTAAAAGTAGCTCAGCATGAAGCAGAAGTTGGCTTTTTTGCCAGCTTCATATTTGAATTTTGGATTCCACCTTAAAAAGTGCAGCACTTACATTTCAGCATCTAACTGCTGCACCGTATAAGGTGGAACGGTGAATTCGACACAAAGCTGGAGAATAAAAAGTCAACTTCAGCCTAGTGGTGAATGCTGTGCTTGTTCTAACTGAGCAGGCTGTTAAAATTAGTCAAATAGAGAGAGCTGTGCTTCTATTATTTTGCTAGCTTGAGAAAAATAGTCAGTTCTCCTGGTGAGTTTCTCCAGTAAGAGTTTTAGTGCTTTAGCTCATGCAGGTGAACTTGAACTCTTAACACTTCGCTTGTCTTCTGAAACTTACAGTGGGAAACAAATCCATTTAGATCAAATATAATCGACTGTGTAGAGTCTCGTCTGCAGTTAGACTCTTCATGTTTCTTCCACTCTCCAGTCTTTCTGAGTCATGAGGCTCAAGTCTGAGTCAAAGTCTGAGGCATCAGTGTTCAAGTCAAACTCAAGTTGCAAGTCTTTCTCGATGTTGTGAAGTCTCGTTTCAAGTCATCAGATTTGTTACTCGAGTCAGATTCGAGTCCAAGACGTGCCATAACACATGAAGAAGTGACCCTTCTTCTTTCCAACGTAGATGTGAAACAGTAAACCCATAAGCACAGCATGTTTGTGGAGTTTAGTGTTTTGTGTGTAATATTTTCATTTGAGTAGATCTTAGTGTAGAGCATAGTGGGAGTATGAGATTTTATGCTGTTCCATATTAGATTCCAGGATGAAAATATAAGTTAGAATCAGTGGATTCTGTCATTTAAAGTGTGTAAGCTGGCAGGTTACCATCTTCAAAGAGGTCTTTTATCATGGTTACGCTCCTGAAGCTCCATTCTTCACTGTGTTATAGTTTCTTGTTGAAGGTAAAATCGAGGATTGTCCCAAAACATTGAAAAATCCTGAGCTTTAAAAACGTTTGTTTTGTATATTGGCATTGCTTTCTAGTTTTCTAGCTGTAAACCAGGTTTTTTTGAGGTACAAATGAGGATTTTTTTAAAGAATAGCCTGAGCCTGAAATGAGTCTGATTCATTCACCTCACAGCGATAGATACAGTGTGTTAGATTTAAGAAATGCACAGAATTATCAAACAAATCCACTGAGAACTCAGAATTAACTCACAATTGGTTCAATGTGTTCAGTAGAAACACCAATTTTGTCAAAATAGGAGTCCCATGCAATTCTACTGTTTATTGTAAGTTAATTTAAACCAAGTGAATGATAAAGTAGTTATCAGAAACTCAATGATTAATTCCACTATAATAATAATTATAATAATAATAATAATAATAATACAACCCCAATTCCAATGAAGTTGGAATGTTTGTTAGAAGAGAAACATTGTTTTTAATCTGTTGGACTATTTGCTCATGCAGTTGTTCACAAAGTGGTGAACCTCGCCCGTCCCTGCTTGTGAACGACTGAGCCTTTCAGGGACGCTCCCTTTATACCCAATCATGACACTCACCTGTTTCCAATTAACCTGTTCACCTGTGGAAAGTTCCTCAACTTTCCCACTCTTTTGTTGCCCTGTCCCAACATCTTTGGAACGTGTTGCAGGCATCAAATTCAAAATGAGTGAATATTTGCAAGAAAAACAATGAAGTTTATCCATTTGAACATTAAATATCTTGTCTTTGTAGTGTATTCAAGTGAATATGAGATGAAAAAGATTTGGAAATCATCGTATTTATGTTTTACACAACTTCCCAATTTTATTGGAATTATATATATATAAAATAGACAATTTTGACTTTTTTATTTTTATATTCTGAAAAAAGTTTTGAAAAAAGTTTTGACTTTTCATCTCTAGTGGTGTTGATGTGGTAAACAAATGGTATACAATTCCTTTAACAAGGATTGTTAAATATTTTAATTGCCATGTTCATGAAATAGTTGTGATGTTTGTCAGGAGTAGCTGGTCTCCTCAGCTCTGAGTTATCATGTTCTCACCTGCTGAATGTAGATCTGTGGCTGAAATCTGCACTGACTGCTTTTACACACTCAGCTAAATCATCAGCATTTTGGAATTTGGTTCAGAGCAAAATGAAGTTAAATTGTTTCAGATGCTGTTTTCTTTAAGTACATTATATGGCTGTGATACAGAATGGAGCTGTTAATGTGTTGGTGTGTAAAGGATTCAGTGTGTATTGGTAAAATACTCATTTGCTGCCATGGTAGGAGCCACACACATGTATGAATGACTGCCTACTTACCAATGACCTGAATGAGTTCCACTGCCCATTAAATGCACAAAAGGTCCTGATTCTGACCCAACTGACTTAATTGCATTATAAGCCTAAAATACTGAATCATTTTAGAGTCAACAACATGAATAGAATCAGACAAATTTACTCGGTTTTCTAAAGTGTGAAGGACAGTTCAGAAAATGATTTATGGTCAAATGATTTGAGTCACTTGGTTCACGGCAGTCGGTTTATCAAACTCTTTCACTTCACTCATCAGTTTTACAGTGTAGTGAATATTTCACACTAATGCATCATGTTCTCTGTGTCTCTCCTACTTTAGTGCTGATCCACTGTGGACAAACTCAAGGTGAACCATTACATGAAAATCTACTGCAGTGTTTTATTTGTGTTCATGTAAATTTGCATATAATTCCATTCCTTTAATAAATGACTTTGACAGACAGCCCAATTCAGTAAAATCATACATGATAACACATTCACTGTAAATGAGAGATCAGCACATTCATTAATTAATTTAGACTTTTAAATAATGACTTATTATTGTAGATTAAAGTCCAATCTGACTGCACTGAAACATTCATAGAACACAGACACATTAAACTCATTAGGCTCATTGTGTTTAAGATGATTAAACTACTTCTTATACTGAGAAAAGCAGCTCTGCTCATCATTTCACACCAACAGACCAACTTAAACTGACAGTGGATCCTCAGAGCTCAGTCTACACTGGAGACGCAGTTACTCTGAGCTGTGAGCCGCCGCAGGGTGATGGATGGGAGATTTACTGGAGGAAAAACAGTCAGTATTTAAAACATTTAGATCGTCTGAAAACAATCAGTGTTACTAAGTCTGATCCAGGAGAAGCAGAGTACGACTGTGTAGTGATTAAAGATTTACAGACTATATTTTACAGTGATAAAGTCAAGATTACAGTGAGAGGTATGTCATGCTTTCTGTTTACTTTTACAAATTACTTCAATTTAGAATAAGTGGAAGAACAAATCACTCATTCCACTACATCCATGAAGATTTTGAATTTAATGAATGTTCAGTAAGTAGATATTTTAAAAGGATTTATCATCTTTGAACAGAGAGACCAAAAGCTACAGTGAACGTCCAGCCAGCTGGTCATGTGTTCATCAGAGAGAGAGTCACTCTGACATGTGGAATAGAAAGTGGAGATGACTGGAATTATGAATGGTATAAGAATAATAATCTTCTCAGAGATGCTCAAAGGAAGAAATATGAAATCTCTAATGTTGATCAGACTCATGCAGGTGATTATACCTGTAAGGGAACACAGTCAACAGGCCGAATCTACACACACACCAGTGCAGCTGTTACACTGACTGTATCAGGTGAGTGTGGCGTCTTTCTCACTGTATTTCCACCATTAAAGCTGCACTAGAGCCCGACTGATAATTTGGCAATATTATCAGCTGATATGAGCTGCAGATAAATTGGTACTGGCATTTATAACAGTCAGCAAATGGCAATTAAAAAAGAAACGGAGAGGCGGAAAACAGATCCTTCAGCCATGTTATGAAGGTTGTTGAGTAGTTTGTTCATCTGCAACTTCCCTGTTGGAAACACACACGTTTGTAATTGGCAAATGACAAGTCCCAATAATTAGCTGCCCCGAGTCGAGCTGATTAACTTTATCCTGAAGGATTTTATCAGCATTCATGGTTCAAGTTGATATTAGTCACATGAAATACTTAAATAATCATAAAATATCCCCATGACTTCTCCTCTTAGCCTAAATAAGCCTGGCAGCGTTCATAAACAAACAGGTGCTTCTTTTCTCCCTGGCTCTTCACTTCTAAAAACTCTCTGGCAGCATCACTTACAGCAGCTTATAACGCTGTTTATCTCTGGAAAACAACTAACATTAACGACGGGCTAAACTACAGCATTTAACTTATTCTACTTAAATGATGAAGCTGACGGCAGTTTCTTATTGGAATTTTCACATTTCACCTTAAACGGTGCAGCAGTGAGAATTCTGGCTACTGTTTACCTCAGGCGCCAGAATGAACCTGCTGCAGCATTTAAGCCACCTGGAGAATTAGAACTAGAAGTAGGCCAACTTTAGCCTCATGCCTAAACGAAGGAAGTGTCAAGAAATGATGTCTTGCTGGTGTTTCATAACAGTCTATGAAGGGGTGAAATCCCAAAGTTGTAAGTTTATTTTTTTTATTTATTTTTTTTTTCCCAAATGATTTTTTATTGATGACTTTGAGGGAAAAGCAAACCAGCATACAATCAAAATACTTGTACATAAGTCATCCATTTTCACACTTAAGAAGAAATATACACTTACCATACAAAAATAAATAACTACACAAATCAGAATAAACAGAATAATAATAGTAAAAAAATAAATATTAAAATTAATTTAAAAAAATAAATAAAAATTAAATAAATGAAAAAAAAAAAATATATATATATATATATATTAACTCTCAACCCCTTCAACCCCCTCAATTGTTAACTCAGTAAGAGCATTAAAAAAGGTAATGAAAGGTTGCCAACTCTCAAAAAATTTATTAGTAGATCCCCTCAAGCTAAACTTAATCTTTTCCATACAGAGGAAAAAGGAAACGTCTTTTAACCACAAGGAGAATGAAGGCGGGGAAACTGACTTCCAGCTCAAAAGAATTCTACGTCTAGCTAATAATAATGCAAAGGCTATAGCCTTACAAACCTCAACCGCATATACAGGGATGACCTCGGGCTCACTGAAAATTGCCTGGATCCAACTTGCACTTAAACACTCTAGAAAGAGTGCAAAAAATATTTGACCAGAATTTATCAAGTTTTATGCATGACCAAAGCATGTGCAATAGGTCAGCTGGATCAGAACCACACCTCGGGCAAGCAGCATCAGTGTTCGCGAAGATTTTAGCTAGTCTGGCCTTAGTATAGTAAGCCCTGTGAACCAGCTTTAACTGCATCAAGCCCAGTCTGGCACATGACGAAGAGGAGCTGATCTTGGACAGGGCCTTTGCCCACCATTCATCGCCCAACTCCCTGCCAAACTCTGTCTCCCACTTGTCCCTGAATGTAAGACTCACCTCCGGTTGGAGAGTCATAATGCAATTATAAACTTGTGATATAAAACCTTTTGTGTCAGGTTTCAAACTGCATATCTCCTCCCAGGGTTCGTTCATCGGTTCATGAGGAAAAGAAGTGAAAAGTGTTTGGGCACAATGACGGACTTGTAAGTAGCGAAAGAAATTTGTTGGGGGAAGTTTAAATTTATCACTCAGTTTTTCAAAACTAGAAAAGATTTTATTCTCATATAAATCACGGAAGTTATTAATCCCTAGATTCGCCCATTGTAAAAAGGTGGAATCAGTCAAGGAGGGGGGGAACAAATGATTAGAACAAATAGGAATCAATGACGATGCATTCTGAGATTTAGCCAACCCTCTAAGCTGTGACCAAATTTTCAAAGTCGACAAAACCACAGGATTAACTGAGTATTGTTCCTGGGACAGTGGAAGAGTAGAAAAGATCATAGCAAGCAGGGAGGTAGAACTACATGACAAGGATTCCAGTCTACACCTGTCTATCTCCGGTGAATGTAGCCAAAAGCAGATCTTTTGCACATTGGCGGCCAAATAGTAATAAAAGAAATTGGGGAGTGCTAATCCACCGTCAATTTTAGATTTCTGCAAAATAGGTTTCCTAATCCGAGGGACCTTCCCAGACCAAATGAAATTAGTAACAGCCTTATCAATGTCTTTGAAAAAGGATTTGGGTAGGAATACAGGGAGGCATTGGAATAAGTATAAAAAGATAGGTAAAATGCTCATCTTCACACATTGGACTCTACCGGCCAAGGAGAGAGGGAGACTATTCCATCTCTGAAAATCAGCATTCATCTCTGCAATCAAAGGGGGAAAATTAGCACGTACAATAGATGATATATTGTGCGTAATATTAACACCCAAGTATCTAAAGCCCGCTGGTGAAAGGCGGAACGGGATAGCGGCCTGAGTTAAATTATGAGCATCCCGACTCACAGGGAAGCACTCGCTCTTCTGGAAATTTAATTTATAACCTGAAAAAGAACCAAATTCTTTTAATGTCGATTCTGCTACTGGGATCGTTTCCAGAGGGTCTCGAAGATATAAAAGTAAGTCATCTGCATATAGGGAAACTTTGCTCTCTATACCATGTCGCAGAATACCTTTGATACGCAAAGATGACCGAAGAGTAATGGACAAGGGCTCCAAAGCTAAGGAGAATAACAACGGGGACAAGGGGCAACCTTGACGAGTCCCACGAAATAAAGGAAAATACGGAGAGCTAACAGAGTTAGTGCTCACGCTTGCCTGAGGGGAGGTATAAAGCAATTTGATCCAAGAGATCAGTTTGTCACCAAACCCAAATTTACTTAGAACAAAAAACATGTAATCCCACTCAATGCGATCAAAGGCTTTTTCCGCATCTAAGGAAATGATAACTTCCGAGACGAGGGGTGTACTTGGAGTAAAAATTATATTTAATAACTTTCGGATGTTAAAAAACAGGTGTCGTCCCTTAATAAAACCTGTTTGTTCCTCCGAAATAATCAAGGGTAAGGTGTTTTCCATACGTTTGGCCAAGATTTTAGCTAAAATTTTATGCTCACAACACAGAAGGCTTATTGGCCTATATGAGCTACAAAGACTACGGTCCTTATCCTTTTTTAACAAAAGTGAAATGGCTGATCCACCCCTTACGTAACTTGGTGTGTTCTGCTTTGGACAGATGAGTTTCTTGTAGATAGATAATGTCTGCATTTAATTGCTTAAGGTGAGAGAAAACCTTTACATTTTTAAGAGGGGACTGCAGTCCCTTTACATTCCATGAAAGAAACCTAACCCCTTGTCCTAGATTCTGGTTCATCAGAAGATAGTATTATTTCGGCAGAGAGGGAAGAGAGGGAAAAGAAAGAGAAAAAGAAAAAGAGAAAAAAAAAAAAACATCCCACACATGAGAAACCCCACAACAAAGAAACCAAATCCCAAACACCCACGCACCACCCACTTCCCAAACAACCATCCTGAACGACTTTCCGGTACGGGCCAAATCCCTCTATCTATACCCCTAACTTGCACGCACTGCTCCCCACAGCGCTGTGCACAAACCTGTGTAAACATTCCAAAACCTTTAAGCAAACCTTTATGATAAACAGAAAGTCACGTTTATATACACCTAAACAATTCAAATACTGCAGACACCTGGTATCTTTACTGCCACTCTACACCTAGCTGGCCCTCCATAATAAGGTGATCTTATATTTGTAAACAGTGCAGAGTGCACACATTTATAATCAAATTTTGTTACACAGGATGAGCAAAAATGAGCCATTGACAGTGTGTACACTAACATCCAACAAGCCCTCCACAACAAGGAGATAAAATTACAAACATTGCTGCATATGAGTATTTGTATTGTAATCATATACAAGACCTTGAACCAGGTAGATCAACAGGTATTCTTACCATACCTCAGCACTCAGCAAACCCAAAGGTAGTCCTCATCAAAGTTTGTTAAAGAAAGCCTGAGCCGCTTCTGGAGCATCAAAGGTTACTGTCCGCCCTTCAAAGTCAACGTGCAAACGTGCTGGGAAAACCAGCCTGAAGCGGATTCCCTTGCTGTACAACGCCGCTTTTATGTCGCGAAATGCGGCGCGTCTGCGGGAGAGATCAGCACTACAGTCTGGAAAGATCCTGATTTTGTGACCATGAAAAGACAGCTCACCCCGACCATTTCTGAGAACGAATTCCTTATCTTGGAAGTTGTGAAACAGAACGATGAACGCTCTGGGCTTGTTATGCGTACCTCCGTTAGCTGTTGGGCGACCTAGCCTGTGAGCTCTGTCCAGAACGGGTCGATACTGGAATTTCTCTGCTCCGAACACCTCAAAGAGGATATCAGTCATGAAATTCACGGCATTGTCCCCCTCTAGTTTTTCAGGAATCCCTATCACGTGAAGATTAGCTCTCCTCGAGCGATTTTCCAGATCGTCCAGCTTGTCCAGGAGTTCAGCATTGCGGGCTCGAAGAGATTAGCATTTGTTTTACAGTGTGACAATTCTATCACTGTGGTCAGATGCGGCGTCCTCTAAGGCTTTAATGCTACCTGTGTGCGAGACCAGAGTCTGTTTAATGGACTCCAGTGATTCCTGAATAGGTTGTAGGGCCTTGCTCAGTGTGTTTGCGTGGTCAGACATAAGCGATTGTTCCAACTTTTTTAACGCTGGCAAAAACCACGTTGGAGGCGAAGTGTCAGTGTCAGCAGATCGTTCTACCTCTGAAGCTGTGGCCAACCGGGAACTCTCCGGACTCTCCACAGGTGATAGACGTTTCTCCATAGCCAACTTAGCGTTAGCCTCCTCCGGTGTAGCAGCTTTAGCCGAGAACATGCGTTCAATGGCGGGGGGTCGGGTTGCCGAAGTAGTCTTCGAAGTTGTTTTCTCCCTGAGATTACGTGACATTGTGTAGTCTGATACACTGCCGTAACTAAACTTCTGTACGGTGTCGAATAAAAAAAGAAAGGATGCTTAATTCTAGTAAAACTGAACACAACCCGCGGGAGCAGTGTTTACACACGTCTACTCTAGCACCGCCATCACCCGGAAGTCGTAAGTTTATTTTTAAACTGCATTGTGTTTTCTTTGTGAGGAGTCTTAAATAACTACACATAAATGTCAGAGAAAGTCTTTATTTGTTATGTATTTCTGGAAAAAATATCAGCTGATCAGATGCATCATTTAAATCCTCAAATACAGAAATGGGTACCGGTCTCAAAAATGCTAAATCAGTCAGGCCCTAAGCTGCACTATGTAAGATTTTGAAAGTAGTAGCTGAAGAAACACTATAAAATACTATTTAAAACACTATAACATGTGATGTGTGTGCACAGGTCACACTGTAAAGCCTGAAATAATCTCAAAGTTTGCAGTAGATTTTCAGTCCATTTCAAATGTCTTTACACCTTAATGTCACATGCACAGGCTCAAAAGAAGATCTGGCTTTATGTTTAGGTTTCAAAAGCAAAAGTAACATTATACTGATAAAGATATGTTCACAATAGTAGATCATTCACTTCCATTCTCAGACGACACGTCTTTCACACAGAGCACAACAGTTGTAAAGTATTCTTCCACAAGCAATTACAGGTTTCCACCAGAGAGGTCTCCAAATCCCCCCAAATTACACAGTGTAGCTTTAACAGTTTAAATGTAGAGATGCGTAACTAATATCATTTTACTATGTATACTTAAGAAGAAGCAGAGACCACAAATTACCCTTAGTCTCAATGAGAGCATGCAGCTCATCTGAAACACTGGCAACATCAGCTGATGGTAATAGTTCAACATGTTTGTCCACAGCCAGAAAGTGGAAGATGCTGAAGAGTAGAAATGACGAACCTGAATAACAGACAGTAAATGTTTTTGAATGACGGTCAGAGAGACTGTATACGTTTTAAAAGTGTTTGTCATCTTTGAACAGAGAGACCAAAAGCTACAGTGAACGTCCAGCCAGCTGGTCATGTGTTCATCAGAGAGAGAGTCACTCTAACATGTGAAATAGAAAGTGGAGATGACTGGAATTATGAATGGTATAAGAATAATAATCTTCTCAGAGATGCTCAAAGGAAGAAATATGAAATCTCTAATGTTGATCAGACTCATGCAGGTGATTATACCTGTAAGGGAACACAGTCAACAGGCCGGATCTACACACACACCAGTGCAGCTGTTACACTGACTGTATCAGGTGAGTGTGGCGTCTTTCTCACTGTATTTCTGTCATTAAGAGTTTAAACTGTTGAGGTGCAGTTTTAGAGAGAGTACATACAGAAACACAGGGAAGGTGTTTTAAGTTTAGGTGCTGGAATTTAAAGCAGCATATATGTGACGTTAACAATGACATCATGTAAAGTGATCTGTTTTTTCCCATTTGAATTCATTTGATAATTTACATCAAACAGAATGTGTCAGCATACGCTGTAACGAGGTAAAAGATGACAACATACACATTTAATTTACACAACAAACCACTAATCTGCTCCCTGCACTCTCTGCTCTGTCCTTCTGGATGAATTTTATGCTAATCAACTGAGCAGTGACCAATCAGATTATTGGCTCTTAGCACCACATTCCGTGTCCCTGAGTACAAATGTCTCAAAAACAATTTAACTTCCTCCTGCAGCAACACCGAAGACTACAGTGAAAGTCCAGCCAGCTGGTCATGTGTTCATCAGAGAGAGAGTCACTCTGACATGTGGAATAGAAAGTGGAGATGACTGGAATTATGAATGGTATAAGAATAATAATCTTCTCAGAGATGCTCAAAGGAAGAAATATGAAATCTCTAATGTTGATCAGACTCATGCAGGTGATTATACCTGTAAGGGAACACAGTCAACAGGCCGGATCTACACACACACCAGTGCAGCTGTTACACTGACTGTATCAGGTGAGTGTGGCGACTTTCTCACATATTTTCCTTCCTTAAAGCTGCTCTGTGTAAGTTTTTGTATTACAACAGAAAGAAGTAATGGGAAAAAAAACATACTAAAATACAGTGTTCATGTTCTGCTGTAGGTCACCCAGTAACGCCTAAAAGTTTGGAGGGGTTGGAAACTTTTCATGGGTTTTTCATGTTTATTAATGTCACATAAATAGTCTCTCAAAGAAGGTCTGAATAGATGTTTAGGTCTCAAATACAAAACAACATTATACTGATGAAGATATTACAACAGTAGTAGATCGATCACTTACGTCCCCGTAAGACACGTCCTTCACCAAGTTCTGACTGAGTTCTCCTTAAATGCTCTTTCAATGAGCAGAGTCTTGAGATTCATTCCCTCAGGGGGTTCATAGCACAACTAATGTTACAAACTACTGTTCCTCATGTTGGGTGTAATTACACATTTTCACCAAAGAGGTCTCCAAATCCCCAAAACTTACATAGTGTATCTTTAACAGTTAAACGTGGAGACGTGCATTACTGCTATAAGAATATCATCCAACTGTATTAACCTAAGACGTGACAGATGATGATCAGTTAAATTCTCTTTACACTGGCAACACTGGAAAAATCAGCTGATGGCAGTAGTTCACTTTTGTGTGAAGTGTTAAGTGTTAAGTTTGTCCATAGCCAGAAAATCGAGGATGAAGAAGAGCAGTAGTGATCGTTCTAAAACACATCTGGAATTAAACAAATGTTGTTGAATACTGTCATGCATGTTCAGAGAGAGTGAATAAGCTCTAAAAGGATTTATCATCATTGAACAGAGAGACCAAAAGCTACAGTGAACGTCCAGCCAGCTGGTCATGTGTTCATCAGAGAGAGAGTCACTCTGACATGTGAAATAGAAAGTGGAGATGACTGGAATTATGAATGGTATAAGAATAATAATCTTCTCAGAGATGCTCAAAGGAAGAAATATGAAATCTCTAATGTTGATCAGACTCATGCAGGTGATTATACCTGTAAGGGAACACAGTCAACAGGCCGAATCTACACACACACCAGTGCAGCTGTTACACTGACTGTATCAGGTGAGTGTGGCGACTTTCTCACTGTATTTCTGTCTATAAGAATTTAAAGTGCATTACAACTACAAACACATCATCTACTACGTATCAGCCAGTTTCTCTTTAAAAACTTACTGATGACTTAGTGAGTTCAGTGAGCTTGAAACTAGTGTTTCTCCAGGTAATGCACAAGGGAGTAGACCGCCAACTCCTGGTTAGATGGCAGAACACCTTATAGGACAAATAAAAAAAAAAAAAAGGGGGGGGGGGGGGGGGCGTTTCTTTTACATGAACTTTCGATAGAGGCGATTTCTTTCTCTACAGCTGCACTAATTGACAGAGAGCAAAATTCTGAGTCCCACCTCTAATTTTACTTGTTACTACGTTTAACAAACTCTGAGCACAAAGCTATCTGGGAAAAGACTAAACAGTTCAATAGTATGAAGGAAAATTAGAAGCACAGAAGAAAAGCTTTGAAAACATTTATTATTAAAAAGATGCCTCTTCAAATGAATGTTGAAGCTAACACTAAAGCTAATCATAGTGATGTTAAGTGTTAAAGAGAACTTGTACACATTAAAGAAACAATACACAGGGTGGCAAATGTACGAGTGGCTTAATATTTGTTTTTACACGTTTTAATCACAAATGTGTGCACCATACAGTTCATCATACAGTTCTGACTGATTTATCAAGCTTACTATCAGCAGCTAATTAACTTTAATATTGCTTTATAACTTTTTTTCTCATATTAAAATGATGTTTAGTAAATACAGTAAGCTATAAGGTTTAGCTTAACCAAGAGCCAGCATATGTCTGTCTGTTAATGGTTAATTAACACTGAGCTCTCAGTGGGGCCTCCATGCTGGGGGATAAAACCCCCAAAAATACAAACAAACAAACTAAAAAGATAAATAAATAAGAGCAGCATGACTCCCACACTGGTCTAAGCTGGTTCATGCTGGTCTGGTGCTCGATATCAGCAGAACACAACTGTTCTGGTGGTGATCAGCATATCTGAAAGCATTGCTGCTAATCCTGACACCAACATTAAAAACAATGTAAGCTTGATTTACTGGTCTATGCTCATTTTTCTAGTAGGGTGTCCACAAAGTTTAAACTACTATATATTTTTTTTGCTTTGCTGCAGTTAAAAAATCTGTTGTAGAATTTCTGATGTAACCGCTTGTGTAAAGATGAAAAAACACGTTACAAGTATCAAAATAGCATCAGAACGTCATCTGCCGTGTGCACCAAAGGTCTGCAGAGAAGAAATGCTTCATTTGGTGTTTGGTCTCAGCAAGTTCAACAGAGACAGGCTTCCTGTCCAAGTTTCAGCTGCACAAATCCCAACAGATGAAAAGATGGAAGGGTTCATTCCTTTCATGATGACAAACTTTCTCATGAGGCCATGAAGTTTAGATATAAGATCATAGACTTTCAAAAGAGACCGTCAAAGAAGAGAAACAAAAAACAAGAGTTTCCAGAACTGGAGGTTAAAAAATTCTTAAAGATCAAGAGAAAATGGGGCAACCGTGCATCATCTAACAGACCACCCAAACTGTCTCCATCAGATAATCACTTAGAGCCTCCACCTGGGAGAGATCAAAGAAAATCAAGCCCTAGGTTTGCTTCAGATATGAAAAAATCTGTTTCTGGACATCCTTTATCCTGGATATCCTTTATCCTGAACATCCTTTATCCTGGATATCCTTTATCCTGAACATCCTTTATCCTGGATATCCTTTATCCTAAACATCCTTTATCCTGGATATCCTTTATCCTAAACACACTTTATCCTGGATATCCTTTATCCTGAACATCCTTTATCCTGGATATCCTTTATCCTAAACATCCATTATCCTAAACATCCTTTATCCTGGATATCCTTTATCCTGGATAACCTTAACATGTTTTAAATGTTTCACTTTTGTGTGTCTGTATTATATTTTACCTGTTAGCTGCTTTAATGTTTATATTTTAAAGCAACTGTCAGCCCAAGAAAAGTATTAAATATTAAAAACTTCTATAAATAATCTTGTGTATAGTCAGTGAGTGAGTGATGGGTCTATATGAATGTACTTATTAATGAACTCTTTAATTAATCTTTGATTAAATACCTAAGTAGTTACATTGTGTCCCATCAGAGTTGATTATTTTTATTGTTTCTTATCAAAACAGGACTTTAGTGTTTCCTTTTGATTCTTGGTGAATTACCAACCTGATCTCGAACTCTAAAGTGCAGTTTCTAGTTCAAATGTAAATCTAAGAAGTTGTGACTTCACTCTGTATCACTTTCTCTCTCCTACAGATGGTGATGTGATTCTGGACATTCCTGTCCATCCTGTGTCTGAGGGAGATTCTCTGACTCTCCGCTGTTTATTTCGCTCCACAAAGCCCTCAAACCTCACAGCTGATTTCTATAAAGATGGATCACTGCTCCAGACCCAGACGACAGGAGAGATGATCATCCGTACTGTCTCAAAGTCAGATGAAGGTCTCTACCACTGTAAACACCCAGAGAGAGGAGAGTCACCACAGAGCTGGCTCTCAGTCAGAGGTGAGAACAGTTTCGTGTTATCTGATTCATTCTTTAACTCTATAGATCACAAACTGTAATAATTCATTGTTTCTTCTGCAGCTTCAGGTTCTGGTGTAACAGTAGTAGTAATAGTCGGAGTGTCAGTGGGACTGAGTCTAATCTTGCTCCTCATCATCATACTGGGCCTGATTTGCTGCTACAAGAAGAGCAAAGGTTTGAAGACACACTTCCTCTGTCCTGTATGAGTTTATGCAGCTGAGTAAAGACAGATTTCTGTGAGCTGTGCTGTTTGTACTGGCGCTGATATAGAAGTATAGTTTGAATCTCTTATTCAAAGATGTATCTCTGTCTCCCTCTACTGGAAATCAGCAGAACACCAATCAAAGCCAGAGTCTGTCAGGGTCTGGGGGGTCTCTCTCAGGAAACCCACCACTGCAGGCTTCTCAGTTTGCATGACTAACATAATCACTAGCATTTAGTTTTTATAGCAGTTACACTGTTTCAGTAAAAGATCTCATTCACTCTGTAATAAGCAGTGATCACATTTATGGATTACTGATTTCATATTTAACAGGAATGCGACTAAATTTCCTCTTGTTCATTAATACTTGTTTATAAGTGAGGTGTCTGTGATGATGTGAGAACACAGTGGCGTCTCTGATGAGTAGCTTCTTCTGTTCCAGGTGATTCTGCAGCTCAGCCCAGTGATGACACTTACGCTGAGATTATGACTACAAACAGCTACAGAGGAAACGGTAAGAACTGCATCTCTACAGTAACAGATATATTTTCTCTTTAACTGTCTTTGATATAATCTAAATTATTTCTGTATCAGATGAAGCAGTGAGGAGACCAAATGATGTGGCTTATTCCCAAATTGAGATGAAACATTTCAACTACCACAGTGAAGGTATGAATGATCTCATGTACTTTAATGTTCTTCAAAACATCTCAGCACCTAGTACATCTCATTGTACATCAAACTTTTCCACTGAGAGAAACTAATTTAAGGTTCACAGCTGGACCTTAAAACCACTGCTGTACCTTTAAGGGAACGTTTACCTTGTTCGTACCTTGATTAATGAAAATGTTCCTGCACAGAACCTTTATTTCTAACAGTGTAGTTACTGTGAGTGTAAGTCTATTTCAGAGGGTCTGAGCTCTCTCTGGTTCCTCTTTGTGTTTTAATATCATGTCCTCCTGTTTGAAACTACATTGTGAACACGACACTTGACCGACTTTCTACCTCTAATCTGGCGACGTGTCTCAGGAGATACGCACTTTTTTAAAGTCTCTGATTAAAACCAGGAACACTATCAGACCATGTTTCCTTCATCAGCCTGTTTAGACAACAGTCATGATTAGTTTCATTAGTTTATGTTACTGTTTAATACAAAATTACTTTAATTAATAAATTATCACCTACCACCTGTCAAACACACTAAAATATAAAAGTCATTATGTGCTTTTCTCTTGTAGGTCTGTGAAGAAAACTGCTGCTGCTGCTGTCGCAGGACAGAAAGTAAGCATTTCCAGAAACTCCTGGTTGGGTTTTAAGGAGTGCAGACAGACGAGGATCTGAACACATTTAGACTGTCAGAATCATCTTTAATATCTGTATATCTTTCAGTAACAAACGCTCTGTTAGTGTTTTATACTGATGAAGTGAGAAGAGTCACTTTTTCTCGTTGGTGTATTAATGTACTTTTCTAACTCTGACTCTGAGTTGAGGAATAATCAGATATTCTGAACTCGGCTTTGATGATAATATCTGGGTGTATTAGCTAGTAAAATGAGTTAGTTAGCTAGTAGAGTGTAATCTGAAACTGTACCCTCAATATCTGTACCATATATATCTATCAATATACCATCTGTCTCTGCTGAGGAACTTTTATTTGCTGTACAGTTTCCTCTCATCTGTTTTTGCACTGCTTATAGCTCAGTTATTTTATTTTATTAGATTGTTATTTTGCAGGACGTGCTACACTGCAGTCTTCTTAAATGGAGTTTAATACTCTCTGTTATGAGTAATAATACACTGTACACCTACAGACAGTATTTATCATAGCAATATTAAACGTAATATTAAGACATGCTAGCACAATGTCAGACATAATAATGTAAGACAGTCACACAAAGAGTTTTGATGCTTAATGTACTTGAATTTTTTTCATTTTAGATATTTTATTTTGTCCTTATGTCTAACCAAACTAAATCATATTCATATATATAATGATGAAATACAGTGTGGTCATTTGTTCTGATCTTCTCATTCTTAGTGTTTTCTAACCTGTTGATCTTTTATAAAGCAGTTAAAGTTTCATTTATATTCATGTTATGTTTTATGAAATTAAACATTATTTAGTTTTCTTTAATTAGCTTAAGAAATCAATCAGTGTAATAAAAGCTATATTTTTATTCATTTTGCTAATGTCTGGAATTAACACAAATAAACATTTCCTAAGCACAGCACCCCTTATGTTCTGTTCTTTATTTAGAGACAGATATTAGCTTTGATCAAGCATTAATTCTCCCAGGGGAAACTTCAAGCCTTCTAGGCCCTCAGAAAAGGCCTAATGATTTCTGGGAACTGAAAAGTGTTACAGTTGTTGTGTTTAAACACTAAGTATGATAGTAATTCTCTTATTTTAATGTTGAGGTTTGCTCAGAAACAAAGGATTAAAATCTTAAAACAGAAAATTACATTTTGTTCTCTATTATGAAAGTTCTGTCTAAGCCCAGCTCATCACACAGCATTTTACCATCACTGCATTAAACTAAACCCAGAACCAGACCACAAAACCCATAATAGATCACTCACAGCTTGACATGTACACAGAGGAACCTGCTCGTGGACCCTAGGGCTACTGGTAGTCATGGACCCTATAAGCCGGTTAAAATTCCATGAAATCAGAATCACAGCTGAGTTCCCTCTTAACTGATGTGGACAAATTACACCAGATTTAGTATCAAACACCAAACAAAATGCAGCATCACAAACTCGAGACCTTTGTTTTTAATGAAGGTGGTCACACCACCATGAGAATTCTCAGCTATTCATCACCTCACTATTACTGCATTAACACAAACCACTGACCACATCACTAAAAGCCATAATTGATTATATGAGGCTTGATATTTCTAAAAATGTGAAAAAACTCATTAGACTGTGAAAGGGTGAGTTGTAGTCTTGTCAAAATGCTGTTTTAAACAGTTATTATTTAGCAGCAGACAGAAAACCTCACTCACACATATACAAAACTGTGGGAACATCTCACTGATCATATATATTTATAGTATATGAGTAGAATGTTTGTTCACTTTATCCACCAAACTCAGTCTCAGAGGCCTGAGAACAGAGAGGAGTTAGAGACGTGTTTGTGGTCTTGTGACTTTTATTCTGGTAAAACTGCAGTAATGACAACATCAACCACATAAGAACTGAAGCCTAATGATGTTTTTAGGTTGCACTCACTGCATCTTTTACAAGCTATAAATTCCTATTTATTACAAGATAATCTTTTATTCACGTATTTACAATCATACTGATCTTCATCTTTCAGGCTCTCGACATGTCCGTCCTTACAATCTAAGTAGTCTTGTAATGCTGGGTCTCTCTGCTTTGGTGTCTGGACTGAACTTTTCCCTGGACTCTGCACTGCAGTCAGTTCTCACGCTCAGTTCTTTCCCCTGTGGTCTGAAGACTCGTAGCTTCAGGTGTTATTTACTTCACACCTTTCTGCTCTCATTCATACTTCATTTATTCACAGATGTGCCAGTTACCCACTAATACCACCTCCCCCACACCCACCACAACAGACGCTGATGTTTGAACTTTACGCTGGTAACAATAGTCCTTTTTTTCTTTGACCCAGAGAAAACAACGCTCATTATTTCTATAAATAATCTAGAAGTTTGACTTGTCAGACCACAAAACACATTTCCACTGTGCACTAGTTCATTTCAGATGAGTTTGAGCCCAGAGAATTCAGCAGCCTTTCAGATGTTGCTGAGAAATGACTTCCACGGTGCACAGTACAGTCTAAACTTGCATTTGTGGATGCAGCGATAGACGGTGCTCATTAAAAATCAGTCTGTCCATGTTTTTCTGTTGTATTTTATTGCAGGAATCAATTTCATAAGTTAAAAACAATGAAGCTGATGAAGTAGAACATTATATCTTTTCTTTGAACTGTTTCATTTCAATAAAATACAGGTCAAAGCAGATTTAAAGGTCTGCTCCTTAGTATTTTACAGAAGGACTTGGGTTTGTAAGATTCAGGCTGAGCACAAAAAACATTAAGGCAGAACACAAGCTGGGTTGAACAGAGACAGATCGAATCATCAAACTCTTTCACTTCACTCATCAGTTTTACAGTGTAGTGAATATTTCACACTAATGCATCATGTTCTCTGTGTCTCTCCTACTTTAGTGCTGATCCACTGTGGACAAACTCAAGGTGAACCATTACATGAAAATCTACTGCAGTGTTTTATTTGTGTTCATGTAAATTTGCATATAATTTCATTCCTTTAATAAATGACTATGACAGACAGCCCAATTCAGTAAAATCATACATGATAACACATTCACTGTAAATGAGAGATCAGCACATTCATTAATTAATTTAGACTTTTAAATAATGACTTATTATTGTAGATTAAAGTCCAATCTGGCTGCACTGAAACATTCATAGAACACAGACACATTAAACTCATTAGGCTCATTGTGTTTAAGATGATTAAACTACTTCTTATACTGAGAAAAGCAGCTCTGCTCATCATTTCACACCAACAGAACAACTTAAACTGACAGTGGATCCTCAGAGCTCAGTCTGCACTGAAGACGCAGTTACTCTGAGCTGTGAGCCGCCACAGGGTGATGGATGGGAGATTTACTGGAGGAAAAACAGTCAGTATTTAAAACATTTAGAACGTCTGAAAACAATCAGTGTTACTGAGTCTGATCCAGGAGAAGCAGAGTACGACTGTGTAGTGATTAAAGATTTACAGACTGTATTTTACAGTGATAAAGTCAAGATTACAGTGAGAGGTATGTCATGCTTTCTGTTTTCTTCTACAAATTACTTCAATTTAGAATAAGTGGAAGAATAAATCACTCATTCCACTACATCCATGAAGATTTAGAATTTAATGAATGTTCAGTAAGTAGATATTTTAAAAGGATTTATCATCTTTGAACAGAGAGACCAAAAGCTACAGTGAACGTCCAGCCAGCTGGTCATGTGTTCATTAGAGAGAGAGTCACTCTGACATGTGAAATAGAAAGTGGAGATGACTGGAATTATGAATGGTATAGGAATAATAATCTTCTCAGAGATGCTCAAAGGAAGAAATATGAAATCTCTAATGTTGATCAGACTCATGCAGGTGATTATACCTGTAAGGGAACACAGTCAACAGGCTGAATCTACACACACACCAGTGCAGCTGTTACACTGACTGTATCAGGTGAGTTTGGCGTCTTTCTCACTGTATTTCTATCATTAAGAGTTTAAAGTGTAGACGTCCTTTGCAACTATAAAAACATCATCCTGAACTAAACATGTCAGCAATTTTCTCTTTATTATATAAAGTTTCTCAGAAGCCTTAATGAGTTCATGTACAGTGCTGGGCCAAAGTCAGAGACCACCCTTCATTATTTAGTTTCCAGTCAAAACCAAATAACAGAAATAAAGCAGTTCTACAAGTTGGTCATTTTTCTGCACTGGAAAAAACAGAAACGTCCACACATTCCTGGGTTTTCTAGTTTTTCACTCCTCGATTGCAGATCATTTAGAAATTCTGAATTATGAGAGAACTTTTCATGGTCTGCACTAATTAACCAACTACTTCCATCAAACTTTCAGCTCAGGCTGCTTTGTAACAGACTAGAAATTTCAGTATGTAACCCAGGTTTCAAAGAAGTTCATTCATTATAATGTATTATTACATAATACATATAAATAATTTATTAAAATAATAATAAATAAATAGGTAACATTAGATTAGTAAGAAATAATCACTTTTCTCTATAAGGGAACTTAATAATAGAGAATCATTATAAAATGAAAGTCCATTTTATTGATCGGTAACAGTATTTGAACTGCGAGCAGACTAGCTTGTAGACCCCCTGGGACCGCCCACTGCGCAAAATATTAACCAATTAGCAATCAAGTGGGTGTGGCCATAAGCTTCGCTACGCGAGAGGGTCTCATTCTCCAGTCGGTGGCTGAGCGGACGGGACGTCTCTGCTGCTCCGCGCTAAACACTTTGGGTTTTAATAAGTTTGTGAGTTAAACTGCAGGCTAAGCGCCGTCTGCAGCTTTACTAAAGCTAGAGAGCTTAACTTCGCTAATTTAGCCGCTAAACTGGCCCTGAGGAGGACCGCTGGTGACTTTCGTGATTATCGCACACGGGAGCCGAATTATCGTCATGGGTTGCCAGATTGGCGAGAATCAAACACCTTGATTGGATTTGGCCAGTTTTGTGGGAATCGAGACCTGCGGCCTGGTTACAAGATACCCAGTCGTGCAGGAGACAGGATGGCGAGCCCCGGCCCAAAGGACTTCTTTCTGAGCTTCAAACCTTGAGTATCCCTATTTTTCACCCATGAGGACTCTCACTTAACGGACAGGAGCTCACAGACTCACAGGAACTGTTGATCGTTGATGGAGTAACAGCTATTTGAATTCAGGGAGACTTGATTCCCATTCCCAAGTGTTAATTACAGTTAATTGGATTTTGATTAATTGGTTTGTATAACTGATTATTATTAGTGGGTTTAATATCAGTCTATTTATATATTTGTTTGTTTTGAAACATTTGTTGTGAAACGGCTCATTTGTGTTATTCGGATTGTTGCTGATAATTATTGAATACTTTGAAAGAGGAATAGTAAGTAATTATTTAACACTACCTCAATATTTTACTTTTATTACAATACTCACTTCAATTCCCTAGACTTCAACATTTTTTCCCTTGTTAGGATACTTACCCTAATACTCACCTGGACCCTCAGTAACCATACTTACCCTAAAGGCCAGTCCAGAATCCTAAAGAACCTGAAAATAAAAAGACAAGTTATCACAATAATTTATACACTAATTATAAACACCTACCTGAGGACCGAGTAATAAATATAGGAAGCCAAGCCTAAAATAACAATTACCAGCATCAGATTAATAAATTTATTTAGTATAATAAGGATCACTTTAATAAGATACTGAATAGAAGCAAACCAAAGAATACAAACCTGTTTTCTGATGTTTTTGTTGTACTGAACTGATTTAGTGGTCTTGTTTGTTTTCTTTGGGAAATATCTCACCCATTGTTTATCTTTGTTTACCATTTTTAATTTTATTTAACTTTATTTTGTGGAACCTGCTTTAAACGTGTTAATACACTCCAGTTTTCATTCACCCGGTCTTGTGTCTCTTATTTCCACTGCTCCCAGAGTGAGCCTGTCTGGTCCAGATTTCCCTTGTATTTAGAGAGTAGTTGTTAAAGTAAGCGCCCCTACTGGGGCGTTACAAGTAGTTCAGCAGGTATTTTTACAGGAGGTCTTTCAGGGGTCTTTAAAGAAGCAGTACAAAGAATGGCCTGTTAGTGTGCTTTAATATTTATCTTTACACACAATATTTTAATGATGAATGTGAGCACTGAACAGTCCTGTTTAATTAATAACTGTCAGCAGCCGAGTTATCAATCTGTCCAGTTAGTTAACTGACCTTCATATTGCTTTATAACCGTCTTTCTCCTCAAACGTCATATTAAAGTGATTTTTTGCAAATACAGTAATGTAGATCAGGTTCAGCATAATTCTGTCTGTTAATGGTTTTAACACTGAGCTGTGAGTGAATCTCCCACAGTGTTTAAGCCAAAACCTTTCCAGCTTCATGAATGATATAAAAACGACACCAACATCCAGATCATTAGGACACATTTGTGTTTGTCGGGCATTATCTCTTCCTCAGTTACACTTTTCTACCATTTCTAGGCCTAATAATTCTGATTCATTTACTGCTAACTTTTCTTTTTATCTCAAACCTGTTTAATGAATTTTCTCAGAATTATGATGATAAATTTGTTACATTAGAAACATTTCAGTCTTGATGGAGACGTTTATTCTCGTGTGTCTCATCATGAGTAACTCAACTATCTGTTTTACGTTAAACATTAAACCAACGTGAAAGTTCCATCTCTAAATAACATGAAGCTGAAAGTCTAAATTCTATCAGCTGAACTTTGTTCTTCATCTGCAGTAAAAGTCAAACCTACAATCACCTCAAACCCTGAAGGAGCTGCACTGACAGGAAACACAGTGACTCTGTACTGTAAACTCCATCAGTCTGCTGGATGGACATTTTACTGGTCCAAACACACACAGAGCTCTGAGAAGGAGACCATCACCAACGTCTACACCATCAGCTCAGTTAGTCTCTCTGATGGAGGTCAGTACTGGTGCAGAGCTGGCAGAGGAAACCCAGTCTACTACACACACTACAGTGATGCACTCTGGGTAAACGTTACTGGTGAGTAAGAGATTTTCACTCAGTGATACTTTATAGTGCTGAAGGTTTACAGCACAGATAGGAGTAAATGATTAATATTACAGAAACATCTACTTAAAGCATCATAAATCTGAGGGTCAGATTATATAGTAGTTTGGTCCAAATCACGAGATGATGCACTGTTCAGTTCTAGCTCTGATTCCCACTGTTTACACTGACGTATTTAATTTCAACCCATAAAATGTCATTAAAAGAAGATTTAATGATATATGATTGTTTTAAAGCTGTAATGAGGTCCAACAAACCTTCTTAACCATGTTGTGGCTTTTATGAATGTTTTCTGATGTTCTAAAGAAGTGGCAAAGTTTTCCCAATATGCAAAGCAGAGTAACGTCAGTATAACATACGCTGACAAGCGTCTTACTGCTTTTAAAAGCTGTTGAACACTTCACACATTAATATATTGTAAGAACTTTAAGGTTGGGTGGAGGGAGGACGCCGGGGGCAGTTGTGGAGATGGAGAGTTGGTTTATTTATACACAACACCAAAAACACTCGGCTTTTCAGCCCACAGACAAATTAAGACAAGACGCTCGCTGGGACTGTTCAGTCCTTTCTTTCTTTCCTCTCTTTAGTTCAGTCAGCTCTCCTCAGCTCTGCTCTCACACCTTCACAGGTCTTCTCTCTGGGCTCTGCCATCTACTGAGGGAAGAGACGACTATAAGTAGTTGTGTATATACACATATATATGATTTTTGTTCTACTTTCACTTTATTGGACAGTTCATAACTGACATCTCTGTTCAGCAACATCCCCATTTTCCAAAGATCCACAATAAGCGAGAACTATGATCTACTCTAAAGAATGAGGCCTATGGTAAAAAAACTGCAGACTGCAGGAGGAGCATGTATACAAACTGAGGTCACTGTCAAAAACGGCGTCCAGATTCTTGAAATAGTTTTCTGTTTTCACTGAATTATTACATTTAGGTAAATGACATATTTGTTTTTGGGATATTCTAGGCAATGTTCTGCTGGGAAACTCTGGGACCGGATCTTCATGTGGGTGTAAGTTTGACACATGCCAACCTAAACGTTGCTGCAGCATCAGTCCATTTAAGATGGTCTTGAGCCCAGAGATGTCGGCAGCATTTCTGGACAGTGTTGACATAATGCAGTATATAACATACTATGGCTTCATCTCTGCAATGTTCTGTCTTACCGTGCGTTCGCAGATGCAGTGACTAAAAGTGCTTATTGGCGATATTTAGTCAAAGTGTTCTCCACTTCATGTTCTGATTTCCATGACAGAGACGTGGTTGTTTTAATGCAGCACCGTCTGGGGGATCGCAGATCACAGGTGTGCAGTTGTGGTTTCTGGCCTTTGTAGCACTTCAGCACAAGACGGGTGGACAGTATGTACTATTTAAAGCATAGTGTGACTGGCTGAGTGCTGCTGTCTGTGTGTGTCTCCAGAGTTGATATGATCTTACACTGACCGTTGTCTCTCTCTCTCTCAGGTGGGGACTTGGATTGCTGGGGCCATTTAAGGGTTGATTTCCTTTCACTATTTCTCTATTTCTATTAAAATGAAGTTTAAAATAAAATTGTCCAGGATATTGGAGCACCGCTCTATACCTGCACAGTAGATACCCTGTATGATTATAGCCAAACTGAACAGCGGCCTCTCATCAAAACAGTCTGCTATAAATATTTGGTTTCAGGTTTCATTAGATGATGACATGCTGCTGTTATACTAGAATAGAAGTGAGTCCACAAACACGTATCTAACATCTTTCGGTTCACAGGCAGAACTGAGTATCTGGACGTGAGATTGAGTGATAAAGTTCAGAGCAGGTCTATTCATAGCTTATGGATTTATATACTGATCTTTGTAACCAGAGATGCCTCCATAGTTTTGATGCTAATGTTTTACACAGTTATAAACTGTATTTTTACATTAAAAATTAAGACATGAGAGAGTTTATATACACACATACTTACACATTTGATAACAACACTTGGAAACACCTGTAACATTATTCTTCACTTGATGGGGAAAATAAAAAGATAAAACTGAAGTAGTTTTAGGAAAACAGTGCTTTATACTAAAACCTCCTAAACAACAGGCTTTGCCTGAATAATCACCTGATAAAGACTGATTTAAGACTGTTAAAGGCACATGTTGAAACTCTTTTGACAGCTCATCTGCTTTACTACAGCTTCTGTTACTTTATTTGTGTCACATTGACAAAGGTGGACACAAACAGTAGGTCATGCTGGTTGTTGCTATGCCAACCACAGAGACATTGATTGGTTATTGAGTTCATGTGTGTTAAATTTAGCAAAAACTGAACAGAGAGCGAATAAAATGTTCCTTTTTCAGCAGGAAATCACGTTTGTTACGCAAGATTTCATCAGTTATACATTTGTACTTTGTATCATAACCTAATGGAATGTTCATCAACTGAGGCATCTAGTCAGAGCAGCGGCACTACTACCCACTAATACCCCCCCACCACCCCCACCCCCACACCAGCCATGACAGACCCTCTGTTTTGAACATCACACTGATAACAATCTTCTTTCACTCAGAGAACACAACGTTCATTATTTCCATAAACAATGTGACAGTTTGACTGGTCAGACCACAGCTCATGTTTCCACTGTGCATGAGTTCATTTCAGTAGAACTTGAGTCCAGAGAGGTCAGCAATGTTTCTGGACGTAGTCATTTCTGCTGCACATAGAAAAGTCTTAACTTGCATTTGTGAATACAGCGACAGACGGTGTTTGTCAAGATATTGGACCATGAGCTGATCTCCATCACAGAAGCAGGCAGGCCTTTAATACAGTTCTGTCTGAGGGGTTGAAAGTCATTAGAATTCCATTGTGGTGTTCAGCCTTTATTGGGCGCCTTCCTTTTATATCTATGCATGATTGAATCGCCTCTTTAAGATGTTTTTTGAACATTTCACAATGTTCCCAGTCTTAAATTGCTCCTATCACAAATGTATTGGAATCAATAGGCATCAATTTCAGAGTGAGCGTATAGCTACAAACAGAAAAACTTGATGATAAAGTAAAACATCACTGACTGTAAAACAGTATATTATCACCTCTGCAGTGTCTCTGAGGTTGACAGCGCACTACTCAAACATGCCTCTGTCTCCTCTGGACTGGACCACTGCAACAAAACAACCCTTAGATATGATCCTACAACGTCACTCAAGTCATTAAGGAAATTCAGCTGAAGACGGTAAATTAGCTTCTCAGCTCTTAAATCTTCTACCCAAAAAGAGCTATAACTTGATTTTAGTCAGATTTTTAATATTTTTCTATGTATGCTGCATATTGGTATGTATGTTTTTATCACCTTATGAAAAGACAGTTTTCCTTCACATATAGAAACAGCAAAAGGTATACCTGCTATACCAGAACTCCTCCCCCCACATTTCTTTAAAAAAAGAACATTTTAGCTAAATGTGACTGTTGTGATGACTAAACACTTTAACTCGTATTTTATGACCACAATAACACAAAAACAATTGTTGTTGCAGTTTTGTGCTTTTAACTTGTAAACGCCAGCCAAGGCACATTATTCTTAATTTGATATAATTATTAAAAAGCAACCATGCAAGAAATTATCACTTCATCATCTGGTCTAATTAATTTATTCAGTTCCACAAAAATCACCTGACTGTGTTGATGTGTTTGTGAGTAAAGGCTTTTACAGTGACCGGAGAAAGAACCCCACTCATACTTTGGCCAGCAGTGAACTGGCACCAGCCTACAGTCACCTATAAAGTAGATCATCCAGTGAACAGACATTAATCAGTTAAACAGAATTGAACAGCAATGAGGTGTTTCTAAACTTTTATCTTGTAACAAAATGTTTCATGCAGCAGCTCCCGGCGTTTAGAAGTGAAGACTCTATTATAATATCTCACTCACAACCACAGACACAGAAAACTATGGGAGCGTCTCGCTGCTCACACATCTATAACCTGTTAGTAGAACTGCTGTGCACGCCATCAACCAAACTCACACCCAGAATCCATCTGAGCACTGAGAGCAGAGAGGAGTGAGATGTGTTTGTGGTCTGACGTCTGTTCTAGTGGCAGTGACATCATCAGCGAATGAGCAACTGAAACTATCCCTGCTCTTTTTTAGGGTCATGTTTAATAAAACCTTCAGTTGGTCTAAAGCAGTAGAGCTGAGCTGAAGGTCCAGCACAGTTTGATGTTTTCTGCTTCAGATAAACTGGTGACTGACTAATTAGTTGAATGAGGTGTGTTTGAGCAGGAAAATCATCCAACTGTGCAGGAATCTGGTCTTCCAGGACCCCCAGCATGCTCTAAAGTCAGAAGTGGGTAGCACTGCCGCCTCACAGCAAGAAGAGCAAGAAGGCTGGGCGACCAGAGTCCTTTCTGTGTGGAGATTGCATGTTCTCCCCGTGTCTGCATGGGCTTCCTCTGGGTGCTCCAGTTACCTCCCACAGTCCAAAGACAGGCAGTCTGGCCAGGAGGACTTGCTAAATTGCCTCCAGGTGTGATTGTGTTTGTGGACATATCTCTGTCTGTCTGCCCGGCGATGGACTAGCGAGCTGTCCAGGGTGTATCCTGCCTTCCACCCAGTGACTGTTGTGACTGGCTCCAGCTCCCCCATGACTCAGAAGGATAAGCGGCTTAGAAAATGGGCGCGTGTGTGTGTGTGTGTGTGTGTCTTGTGACTTTTATTCTGGTAAAACTGCAGTGATGACAACATCAACCAAATAAGAACTGAAGCCTAATGATGTTTTTAGGTCACACTCACTGCATCTTTTACAAGCTATAAATTCCTATTTATTACAAGATAATCTTTTATTCACGTATTTACAATCATACTGATCTTCATCTTTCAGGCTCTCGACATGTCCGTCCTTACAATCTAAGTAGTCTTGTAATGCTGGGTCTCTCTGCTTTGGTGTCTGGACTGAACTTTTCCCTGGACTCTGTGAAACACTCTGATTGGTGTTTGGGAAGCAGGGCTGGTCAGAGAGTTGGGGTTATTAGGGGTCAGTGTGTTGGTCAGTCTCTGGACCAGCTGACACAGGGGACTCTTTTCAGGGTTCAGCTCTTGGGATTGGAGGGCCTGAAACTGTAGGCTTGTTGTGGGACTTGATTTTAGGTGCATCCAGAATTTGAGAGCTCTTTTTTTGATATTAATGATTAATGGGAATCGGCCTAATTCATCTCTGCATGCATTAGTTGGGGTATTTCTCTGGACACGTAAAATTAATCTGCAGAATTCTGCATGCAGGGCTTCAATGGGATGCTTGTCCCATCTAGTGTAGTCATGACGACTGAGTGGACCCCATACTTCACTACCGTACAGCGCAATGGGCAGGATTATACTGTCGAAGATTTTCAGCCAGATTGGAATTGGGATGTCAATCTTGTTGAATTTGAGTTTAATTGAGTAGAGGGCTCTGCAGGCCTTCTCTTTCAGTGCATCCACTGCCAGACCGAAGCCTCCTGAGGCGCTGATTCTGAGCCCCATGTTATAGGAGAGGGTGTGGTCTAGGGCGGTGTCTCCTAGATAGAAAACATGTCTGCTTTCCTGAGATCTGGCTTTCTTTTGGAAGATCATGATCTTAGATTTATCAGGGTTTACTATCAGGGCCCAGGATTTGCAGAATGCTCCAGTAACACCGCTAGATCATTGATATAGATATTAAAGAGAGTAGGAGACAAGCTGCAGACCTGCCAGACACCACGCCCCTGAGGGAAGACCTCCGTCGTTTTATTGCCCATTTTTACTCCACATTTATTACTGACATACATAGATTTAATGATGTCGTAGACTTTACCCCCTACACCATTCTGGAGAACTTTATAATATAATCCTTCTTGCCAAATTGAATCAAATGCTTTTTTAAAATCTATGAAGCAGGTGAAGACTTTAGTGTTATGTTGTTGGTGTAGATGTTGGTGGATCAGGGTGTGTAGGGTGTAAATGTGGTCAGTAGTGCGATGGTTTGGTAAAAAGCCAATCTGTCCTTTACTCAAGACACTGTGTTCTGTAAGGAAGGCCTGTATCCGGGCGTTAATGATACAGCAGAACACCTTCCCCAGGTTACTGCTCACACAGATGCCTCGGGTTGTTGGGGTTGAATTTGTCTCCACTCTTGTAGATTGGGGAAATAAGCCCCCTGCACCAGATCTCAGGGAAGCAGCCGGATTGGAGGACAATGTGGAAGAGTCTGAGCAGAGCCTGCTGCAGCTGAGGACCGACTGTCTCTCTCTCTCTCTCTCTCTTTCTCTCTCTCTCTCTTTCTCTTTCTCTCTCTCTCTCTTTCTCTATCTCTCTCTCTGTCTCTCTCTGTCTCTCTTTCTCTCTCTCTCTCTCTTTCTCTCTCTCTCGCTTTCTCTATCTCTCTCTCTCTCTCTCTCTGTCTCTCTCTCTCTCTCTTGCTCTCTCTTTCTCTCTCTCTCTCTGTCTCTCTCTCTCTCTCTCTCTCTCTCTCTCTCTCTCTCTCTCTCTCTCTCTCTCTCTCCCTCTCTCTCTCTCTGTCTCTCTCTCTCTGTCTCTCTCTCTCTCTCTCTCTCTCTCTCTCTCTCTGACGTACTGTGTGTGTAAGAACACAGGAAATGCTGAGTGTTGAACACAGAACAGTCAGTCAGTCATTACTGGGACAGTATGGAGCTCAGTTCTCTCTCTGTGCCGCTCTGTGAGTAAAGCTTCTCTTTATATCTTCATTAGATTCAGTGCTGCTGTATGAAGTTATTGATAAAGTGATTGTCTGTAATTCAGCTGCTTTTATTTGATGTCTGTACTTCTCTGATAGGTGGGTTTAGTTATATCAGGCTGAGGGTCCGGCTGTAAGAGCTTGAAAAGTCTAGCAAATTGATTTTTAACAAACACAGCAAACACAAACTCTATAAAACTCCAATCTTTTATTAATATAATATCAGCTGTGCTGAGGCTGAACTTTAGCCTGATTAGCTCAATAGTAAAATGATGTTCATTTGATTTTTCATGTGAAAGAACATAAAGTGATCACATCCTTTACACAGAACACACTTCTGCACAGTTTAATGCACAGCGGCTGTTTATTTGCTGATTTTAACACGCTGGAAATAAAGAAAACAGAAATTACGACATTTTATATTTCATGTTTATCTTTTCCAATTTGTTAAACTCTACAAATAAATAAAAACGTGTTAAAATGTGCAGAAGATTATGTTACATGTCATATTTAAGCGTCTTCTCTGTAGAGGATGTTCATTTATTTTACACTTAGCGATGTTTAGCAGCTCCATTTTGCTTGATGTCACATTTTATTTAGCTGCACCACCCGAGGTGAGACTTCTGTCACCTACACTCAGTAACAGACTTTTTACAATAAAAAGGTCATTAATATCATATAAAACAAGCTTTACTGTTTGTTTAGTGTGAATCTTTAGGAATCTTGAGATGTCTGTCAGATTGCTGTCAAACGCAGCAGATGATGTGACTGTGGGACCAAGAGAAAGTGACCAAAACCGTCTTCACTTTAAACCTGTTGGATTTGTTCTTGAGCTAAAAGCAGGCCTGTGTTTTAACTGTAGATTTTCACTGATTTATTTATTGCATGTCTTTTGAAATGTACATTGTTTTTTTCTTCATTCTAATCTGTGATGGTGCAGCGGTCATGGTGATGGTGAAGAGCGAGCGCTTTGTTCATGATGTTGATTCTGATTCTTACTCACACTGTGTGATTTGAGCTGATTGTCCAGCTGTGCACGGCCTTTTTCAGACTTCTTCATTCTACCTGTGATGCCAGCTAATACTTCACACTAATGCACCATGTTCTCTGTTCCTCTCCTGCTTTAGTGCTGATTGTGCTCATCCACTGTGGACAAACTCAAGGTGAATCATTACCTGATTCTACTGCAGTATTTCATTCACTTTAACACACACTTTCATCTTATTCCCCACATTTAATACACAAACATTATCACAACCAGCGAGGAGGACATGGTACTGTAGTCTGTGTGGTGCAGTCTGTGTAGTGCAGTCTGTGTAGTGCAGTCTGTGTCATGCAGTCGATGTAGTCTAGTCTGCTTTGTGGAAAACCTTGTTACACAAGATGATCCAACCAGCAGTGACATGGCTGATTCTAAATACATAAACACTACATTAGCCAATCTTTGGTAGTACAGAAGAGGCAGTGCTGCATTAGAGCAGCAGCGCCTCCCCCAGGTTGTGCCCTGCTATAACAGGATACTGTGAATGAGAAAAAAGTGCAGATGATTTGTACTAGTAATTTTCATTCATGGTTATATAAGATTATATGAGGTTATATGAGGTTATATATGTTTATATGAGGTTATATGAGGTTATAGCCCCTAAATTTGTCCTAGTAAGATTTGGGGAGATTCATTTCCATAAAGTTCAGCTCCACTCAGGACTCATTCACTACACAGCTGTGTTGGTGGAGCCGCTGCTTCTGGGTTGGTTGGTGCTAGAGGGGCTCTAGGGGGTGTTCAGGTGTCCCTGGTAGCAACTCCAAAAGAGTTGATTGGGCTTTTCCTGTAAATGATGTAAATGTAATCAGGCTACCAGTTTATCAACCTTAGGAGCTGCTGCTGTCCACTAATGAAACTAATGACGCCTTGATGACGTAGAACATTCACTAAGCCGCGTGTAACCCGTATAAAATGAAAACAGTGAAACAGGTCAAATGAATAAAGTCTTTCTCGATATCACGTGATCAACGCGCAGATTCTCACAGGCCTCATTTACATATACTGCGGCTGTGTGGCGCGAGCGGCGCGGAAAGTCCGCTGTTCAGTGACCGGCGCTTTCACGCAGGCTGCGCGTGCGGAGCGGCGGAGTCCCAGACGCCGCAGTGAAGCGCCGCGGTGTTGAGAGAGAAAACCTGAAATCAGCCATAAAAATAAATGATAATAAACAGAAGATCATTAAAACCAGGCTGTGCTGCAGACAGATCTCCCGGATGTTCTACCAGGCCTGAAACTGCTCTCTAATCCGAAGTCTGAACGCTGTCCATGATCAACAGACTCACCCTGTACATTTAGAGATGGGAGTTCTGTTCATCAGTGACCGAACTGACCACTTATCCATCCGGACACAGGCAGTGAAGAGCAGCACAGCAGTAAAGAAGAGCTGAAAAAGGAGAAAAGGAGAAATCAGCACCTGGAGTTCTGCACATATTCAGCAGTGTGGGTTCCTCACTCTGTCACATTCCTGCTAAACGAACCTCTCTGAGCTCTTAATCCCCATTACAGTCCTGTAGATGAGCGTTCCCTCTGAGAGAAATCAGAGCAGCAGCACACTGAACAAACAGCCCTGCAGCTGAAGTTATCAATGCACCATAGATCAAAGATGATAAAAGGGTCTTAAAGAGACAAAGTCAGGAGTTACAGTGCAGCCCGAACAAACTCATTCATAGAACAGAGGAACATTAAACTCGTTAGTCTCAGATCACGAGATTAGGATGATAAACTACCTCTTATATTATAAAGAGTAAAGCGGCTCTGCTGACGTCATCATTTTATATCAGCAGGTAAACCCAGACTGAGAGTGGATCCTCAGAGCTCAGTCTATACTGGAGACACAGTTACTCTGACCTGTGAGACGCCGTATCCGTCTACTGACTGGAGCTTTTACTGGAAGAAAGACTCTCAGTATATAGATCATCATCATCAGAGCACATTCAGTATAACAGAGTCTCATCCAGGAGAAACAGAGTTTAGTTGTATAGCACGGAGGCTAGACTATCAGTCAGAGGACAGTGATCCCGTCAGGATTACAGTGAGAGGTATGACATGTTTTCTGTTTTCTGTTTACTTTTTTTTTTTTTACCAATGTCTTGATTTTAGAAAGACTGTTATTTTAATATTACATTTTCAAATTTTCATTTTAATTGTTATAAAATTATTTCACAGTTTTCTATGAAGTTATAAAATAATGTGATGAGTTTTCAGAGAATTAATGGCCCATTACACTAAATCCTATAAAACTGAAGGTCCATTTAAAATAAATAAATAACTCATTATATTAATTTAATATATTATTATTATTATTATTATTATTATTATTATTATTATTATTATTATTATTAAATATTAATAAGTGAGTGTTTTGATGTATTTAAGTCCAGTGTAAAGTAATAAATCCAGGCTAGTAATAAGATAAATAGTTATAAATCAACATTTATAGGGATTTTCTATTGAGAGGCGTCTGTCCTGAACCCTCACCTCTACATTTACACTTGTCTACATAATATTTTCTCTTTGGTCCCGTTTTAATAAAACATTCATTTGATCAATTATAAAAATAATCAGAAATGTTGTCCCTCATTTTCATGTCCTTACTGTAACAGGGGGTCCTTATTTTAGCCACGCCCCTGCATTTTAGAGCAGGCAGTGAGGCTGCATCTCTGCCCCTCATGGTGAGCAGTTTTCACTGTTTTGAGGTAAATTTGCCCCAAATCTGAAAATCCTAGTGGAACATTAGGAATCGTCAGCACTGAAACACATTTTCTAGAATGAAGTTGATTTTTGTGCTTAAATGAAAAATATTATGGTTGTATGTGTTTCCAGCTGTTCAGAGCTGAGCTTGCTAATCATATAAGAAAGCATTATTGAGTAAAATCCCTACTGAAACACTCACTATGAAAACAGTTGGTAAAGTTCTGGAAGTGTTATGGATGTTTTTCTAGTGAAAAATTTGAATTATTAATGATTTGTTTAAATAAAATAAACTATAAAGTAATTAAGCTATAGAGTCATTCAAGACTAAATGATTTCAGTCTAAATTCCACATCAGTTAAAATAATCCATTTACATTAAAACTCATCTTTGAGCAGAGAGACCAGAAGATTCCACTAAAATCAGCTGTTAATCTTTTTGAAAATTATACAAATATACAGATTTTAAAGATGCTCTTCAGATTTTCATCATATTGTCATCTTTGAACAGAGAGACCAAAAGCTACAGTGAACGTCCAGCCAGCTGGTCATGTGTTCATCAGAGAGAGAGTCACTCTGACATGTGGAATAGAAAGTGGAGATGACTGGAATTATGAATGGTATAAGAATAATAATCTTCTCAGAGATGCTCAAAGGAAGAAATATGAAATCTCTAATGTTGATCAGACTCATGCAGGTGATTATACCTGTAAGGGAACACAGTCAACAGGCCGGATCTACACACACACCAGTGCAGCTGTTACACTGACTGTATCAGGTGAGTGTGGCGTCTTTCTCACTGTATTTCTGTGATTAACAGTCAAAAATATATTACTGTAATAAAATAAATGTAAAAATAATGAACCACACATATCAGTGGGGCTGGTTTTAGGGTTTTCTGGAAGTGCAGTGAAAAATGTTCTGCTTTCCCCCTTTTTGAGTTTCTCCAGTTTAGTTGAATGTATTTATTTTTCTCTCTCAACCTCCAGAAAGTCACACATTCAATCATGTTGAGATCTGATGTTTAACTCGGTTGTTTTCTTTTTATCTTATAATAAGTTTTCAGCTCCAGTTTAGGAATCTTCTGGTTTTTCCCTTACTTGGCATTTCCTCTTCCTTTTGACTAAGTGGATTAACTAATCTCCTAGAAGTTTCTCCTGAACAATCAATAACTTATAGGCTGTGTTCATTGGAATTAAATAAAGTTTTTCTCTACATTGACCTACAACTTTAGTACAAGTTTAACCACAGACAATAGAAATAAAACGTTTGTTTGTTGGTGTAAATAGAGTCTAGTCTAAAACTGGACACTTCCAGTCCTACAAGAGAACCTCAGAAGTGCACTGTACAAGCATTTTATTTGGGTCACCATATCTGATGATCGATCATCTTGAGAAATCATGCATTAGAGAAGTTCTTATGGTCAGCAATAATTAACCAACTACAAAATCCAAAGAAAGTCCTGCCTTCCTTAGTTACTGTTGCTACGTCCATCATCCTTTTAGTTCTGGTAACCTGGTAGCATCTGTAACACTAACAGACTAAAACACTGAGATATAAAGAAGAATTCAGAAGCTCACAGAGCAGTAAGTCTGGTAACATGTAACATAGAAACTGACTGTAAAACACAGTGAAGACTTACATGTTTAAAACGGACAAAATATGAATGCTGGCCAATTTAAAGTGAACAAAAAATGGGTTGAGGAAACCGTGTTTACATTAGTCACACCAGCAGATTTGTTTAGTCCAGGGTGTCCAGTCTGATCTGCAAAAGGTTGACGTGTCTGTAGATTTTCATTCTGACTAAACAGAAGCTCACCTGAGTCCACTTGTTCAATCAGTTGGTCTCAGTCTTCAACAACTGACCATGACCTGTGTTACACTGAACATAAGCTGTCTGTGTTACATTAAACCAACACTGCTACATCTCTAAATAACATGAAGCTGAAAGTCTAAATTCTATCAGCTGAACTTTGTTCTTCATCAGCAGTAAAAGTCAAACCTACAATCACCTCAAACCCTGAAGGAGCTGCACTGACAGGAAACACAGTGACTCTGTACTGTAAACTCCATCAGTCTGCTGGATGGACATTTTACTGGTCCAAACACACACAGAGCTCTGAGAAGGAGACCATCACCAACGTCCACACCATCAGCTCAGTTAGACTCTCTGATGGAGGTCAGTACCAGTGCAGAGCTGGCAGAGGAAACCCAGTCTACTACACGCACTACAGTGATGCACTCTGGGTAAACGTTACTGGTGAGTAATGTTATACAGTATTAATTGTATAATTGTATTATAATGTTATAAAATGTTATACATGTAACAATTTGTATTTATAGAACTACATTTTGGAATATTTTAAAGTGGCTAATTTTCCTACTTAAAAAGTTCAACATGAAGTAGAATAAATAAAGGATGAATAACAGGTTACTGACCCACTCTTAACACTAATCATTGGGGAGCTGTGACTAGATGACTAGATTGGGGTGAAATAGACTAACCATTGGGGATCGTTACATGACAGAAGGACCGACTCTCCGCAGCCCCCACACGAAATGCAAACGAGATTAACACAAAAGGGCAAGGGAAACTTTAAGGGATTGTGGACTGGAGGTTAGGGAACTGGCCTTGTGACCGGAAGGTTGCCAGTTCGATCCCCAGCACTGACAGTCCATGACTGAGGTGTCCTTGAGCAAGACACCTAACTCCCAACTGCTCCCCAGGCGCGTGTGTGTGTGTGTGTGTGTGTGTGTGGTGTTTCACTTCACGGATGGGTTAAATGCGGAGGTGGAATTTCCTCGTTTGTGGGATGAAAAAAGTATCACTTAACTTAATGAAGCAAAGGTTTCTTAGTGTGATGCCAAAGATGAAACACTTATTTAAAAAATCTTTCTTTCAGTGGTTCTATGGAGAACGGGGTATATGGGATATGGAATGTAAGTTTAAAGAACCCCTGTGTAACATATAAAGGTTCTATGCACCATTTAAATGTATTTTCTAGCACTACATCCAAACCTTGAACCATTCAGGAACCGTTATTTTATCCAGGGAGAATCCTTCAATTTACAATGTTTAAAGGTTCATTAAAACTTTAAAAGGCTCTTAATGCTCACAAATCTCTTCTCCAAACATGGTTCTTTAAGACTGTAGTGGTTCTACTATGGCATCACTCAAACAGCTCCTTGGCACCTTTTTATTTTTTTAAGGAGTATCAAACAAATAAAGTCTGAATACTGTAGGAGCTCAGGAGATTCATTCAAACAATCCTGTAAGCCTGTTAGGAGGAAACACCCAGAGAGAGGAGAGTCACCAAAGAGTGTGTTCTCAGTCAGAGGTCTGCTGCTTTAACAGAAAACCTCTAATCATTATCATTTAGATTTTCATTAAAATGCGTTCAGCAGTATTTTTTGTTCTACATTACAGTGATTTTATTGTTTGTGTATCATGTTTGTCCCATTCAGGAGCTCCAGTCTCAGCGCTCAGTCTCCTCAGCCGTTTAATGGCAGTGTCTCCATATTTGCTGGTGTCCATCGTGCTGGGGGTCAAATGCTACAGAGCTCGAGGTAAAAACTCAGTCTCCCTGTGTGCTTCTTCAAAGTGCCAGTAGTGGGTCACTTAAGCTGGGTGTAAACTACACAACTAGGCTTTTACCAAGATTTCAGAAATGTAGATCACTCACTGAACATCAGTCTTTCACACAATTTCCTGTGTTTTTGCTGTGATGCTGTGCGCACTAGATGAAAACACAAAAACAGGGCCACCAAAACACACTGCAAACCTCAAACCTCCACCATTATCATTTGGAACCAACAAAGCTAAACTGGACTGGAGCTGTATGAGCTCGAGAAAAGCAAATGTCCTTCTATTCCACAAGGAGAGCTGGAGAGACATTTTACTGCAAACCAGCAGCTGATTCAAACGCTTTTGTGTGACTTGAAGCCTCACCAACACTATTACAGTGTTAAAAAGTAGCCAGAAGAGGGTTAATGACTCTTTATTGCCTCTCTGCATGAACATTAATAGGAGTTTCCCTCTCAAAGCACAAAAGACTGGGATGATATTATTACAATGAAGCACATCTTCTGGTTAATTAAGGCTGACTGTAAAAAATGACTGCATTCTTTAATGCCTGTGAGAAGCTGGTCATATTACTGCCTTTAATGTGGTTATTTAATGAGTGTTGATGCTGAGAGAGAAAAGAGAGTTTAACCAACACCTTTATTTTCATCTTTGATGAAGAGAATCATTCAGAATGCTCTGTGTCAAATTATTCTTAATTTGATGCAAAAAACTCGAACATTTAGTTTTAGTGAACTTTAAAACAGTATTTCCTGATTCTGTGGATAAATTTCAGACATTTTATAATCACTGAAGAGCCTAAAGCGCACATTTGGTCTAAATAGTGATTTTCTTTCTCAAGCTATTGTGAACCTTTTTTATTTCTGCTATCAGTGCATTACTAAAGCTACTTGTGACTTTGTTCATGTCGTGGCCACAGAAAGGTCAAGGCTAAGGCTGTAGGAAGGCACTAAGTCAGTAGGAAGGCACTTTGCCCCAACTAGGCTAGCCTCAGTGAGCTAAATGACGCTACAGAGTGGTTTGTAAGCAGTCAGAGAGTGGAATACATAAACATTATGAATAAGTTCTTCATTTATTCTTAAATGCTCTGAATCAGTGGCTGAATAGACTCTTACTGAAGACTGATGTGAAGTGTTGATCATTGTGTTTTCACAGCTGGACCTGATGAGGAGAACAGAACATAAGAACAGTGAGGGAAGCTGGAGCGTCTTCCTGAGTGAATACCAGGATTTTACATTCTATATATTTTAATGTGCTTTAACAGCCAATCAGAGATTACTCAGTCTGACAGGTCAGAAAAGAGGCCTTATAACATCACGGCTGTGATGATCTACGACCAAATCACGGCCGTGCTGTTCTTTTGCAACAGCGCACTGACTCTCGTGTTCTATTGTTTATTAAGCTACAATCTCTTTGGCCTGAAAAGATGAAGCTCCTGAACAAAAATGAAGAGTCAGAAAAACCAAATTCATTCTAATTATTCAGGCCAGAACTATGATAAATATTTATCTTATACTCTTTATACCTACATTTCTTTGTTAGTTTTAAGTTGTTAATTAAGTGCGTTTCCTCTTTGATCTTCCTGTCCTTGATATTTATCTTGGTTAAGCTGTTTGTACTATAGAAATATTTGTTTTCAATATTTATTTTTACTTATTTTTCACTTTTTATTCTTTTTATATATTTTTATCTTACTTCATTGTCTTTATCTTTATCCTCAGAAATATGATAAAGATACCTGAAGTGTGATTTGTTCTTTGTAAACTTTCTAAGAAATGTATGTCCTGATTGGTCAATGTTTCAATAAAGACAGAATGAATAATTTGAATAATAAGTTGTGTTGTGTTAAATATCTTGATTGAGGGTCCAGAGTCGGGTAACTGCACTTCAGAGCTTCTATGGGCATCACAGCACCATCTGTTCACATGGGTTTAAGAGGATTTTTGTTCTACATTCATCCTTTTTTTGTTCTATTTTCACTTTATTGGTTCAGTTTTCACAGAACTGTCACAGAACTGACATCCCTGTTCTGTAACATCCAGTATTTGAAAGATCAGCAATAAACAGTAGTAGTTTTCTGCCTTCACTGAAAAATTACATTTATTAAGCTATTATTGCTTCAAGTTTCTCTCGTTTTGACATGTTGCATTTTAATGCACACATAAACCAAAAGCAATGACAGACTTCTCCTGATGTGGTGGAGTAAAAAGTCAGATACTTCACTTTGAAATGTAGTGGAGTGAAAGTAAAAAGTTGCACAAAATGCAAAAACTTCAGTAAAATACAGATTCAAGAAAGAACTACTCAAGTACAGAAACTAATTTACTTAGTTACTGTCCACCACTGGGACAGGCCAGTCAAGTTCTTCTACAACAAACTCCCTCATCCACGTCTTTATGGACCTGCTTTGTGCACTGGTGCGCAGTCATGTTGGAACAGGAAGGGGCCGTCCCCAAACTGTTCCCACAAAGTTGGGAGCATGAAATTGTCCAAAATCTCTTGGTGCTGAAGCATTAAGAGCTCCTTTCACTGGGACTAAGGGGACGAGCCCAACTCCTGAAAAACAACCCCACACCATAACCCCCCCACCTCGTCCCCCCAGACTCATCCTCGGATTCCAAGATGGAGAAGCGTGATTGGTCACTCCAGAGAACACGTCTCCACTGCTCTAGAGTCCAGGGGCGGCGCTTTACACCACTGCATTCAACGCTTTGCAATGAGCTTGGATGCAGCTGCTCAGCCATGGAAACCCATTCCCTGAAGCTCTCTACACTGTTCTTGAGCTCATTTTCAGTGCATATATCCTCTTGACATGTATATATGTAATGTCTTTGGACAATGTAATTCATCAAATGCATGCATTCATAAACATTAATGGCGACATTATTAATATTTTATTGCAAATTTTGCAGATTACAATACATGTTTCCATTGTGTATCAGTCCATTTAAGATGGTCTTGAGCCCAGAGATGTCGGCAGCATTTCTGGACAGTGTTGACATAATGCAGTATATAACATACTATGGCTTCATCTCTGCAATGTTCTGTCTTACCGTGCGTTCGCAGATGCAGTGACTAAAAGTGCTTATTGGTGATGTTTAGTCAAATTGTTCTCCACTTCATGTTCTGATTTCCATGACAGAGACGTGGTTGTTTTAATGCAGCACCGTCTGGGGGATCGCAGATCACAGGTGTGCAGTTGTGTTTTCAGGCCTTTGTAGCACTTCAGCACAAGACGGGTGGACAGTATGTACTATTTAAAGCATAGTGTGACTGGCTGAGTGCTGCTGTCTGTGTGTGTCTCCAGAGTTGATATGATCTTACACTGACCGTTGTCTCTCTCTCAGGTGGGGACTTGGATTGCTGGGGCCATTTAAGGTTTGATTTCCTTTCATTATTTCTCTATTTCTATTAAAATGAAGTTTTAAATAAATTGTCCAGGATATTGGAGCACCGCTCTATACCTGCACAGTAGATTCCCTGTATGATTATAGCCAAACTGAACAGCGGCCTCTCATCAAAACAGTCTGCTATAAATATTTGGTTTCAGGTTTCATTAGATGATGACATGCTGCTGTTATACTAGAATAGAAGTGAGTCCACAAACACATATCTAACATCTTTCGGTTCACAGGCAGAACTGAGTGTTCTGGACGTGAGATTGACTGATAAAGATCAGAGCAGGTCTATTCATAGCTTATGATTTATATACTGATCTTTGTAACCAGAGATGCCTCCATAGTTTTGATGCTAATGTTTTACACAGTTATAAACTGTATTTTTACATTAAAAATTAAGACATGAGAGAGTTTATATACACACATACTTACACATTTGATAACAACACTTGTAAACACCTATAACATTATTCTTCACTTGATGGGGAAAATAAAAAGATAAAATTGAAGTAGTTTTAGGAAAACAGTGCTTTATACTAAAACCTCCTAAAGAACAGGCTTTGCCTGAATAATCACCTGATAAAGACTGATTTAAGACTGTTAAAGGCACATGTTGAAACTCTTTTGACAGCTCATCTGCTTTACTACAGCTTCTGCTACTTTATTTGTGTCACAGTGACAAAGGTGGACACAAACAGTAGGTCATGCTGGTTTTTGCTATGCCAACCACAGAGACATTGATTGGTTATTGAGTTCATGTGTGTTAAATTTAGCAAAAACTGAACAGAGAGCGAATAAAATGTTCCTTTTTCAGGAGGAAATCACGAAATCAGGAAAAACAACCCCACACCATAACCCCCCTCACCTCGTCCCCCCAGACTCATCCTCGGATTCCCAGATGGTGACATGTGATTGGTCACTCCAGAGAACACGACTCCACTGCTCTAGAGTCTCGGGGCGGCGCTTTACACCACTGCATTCGACGCTTTGCAATGAGCTTGGATGCAGCTGCTCGACCATGGAAACCCATTCCCTGAAGCTCTCTCCGCTGCTCTTGAGCTGATCTGAAGGCCACATGAAGTTTGGAGGTCTGTAGCGATTCACTCTGCAGAAAGTTGATGACCTCTGCACACTATGCACCACAGAATCTGCTGACCCCACTCTGTCACTTCATGGCTGAGTTGCTGTCATTCCCAATCACTTCCACTTTGTTATAATACCACTGACAGCTGACTGTGGAATATTTAGTAGTCAGGAAATTTCACGACTGGACTTGTGGCACAGGTGGCGTCCGATCACGGTACCACGCTGGAATTCTCTCAGCTCCTGAGAGCGACCCATTCTTTCACTGATGTTTGTAGAAGCAGTCTGCAGTCTGATTGGAACACCTGAATTCAGTGATGTCGATGGGTGAGTCAGTACTTTTGGCATTATAGTATATGTTAAATTTTCAGTGCATATTTCCTCTTGACATGTATATATGTAATGTCTTTGGACAATGTAATTCATCAAATGCATGCATTCATAAACATTAATGGCGACATTATTCATATTTTATTGCAAATGTTGCAGATTACAGTACATGTTTCCATTGTGTATCAGTCCATTTAAGATGATCTTGAGCCCAGAGATGTCGGCAGCATTTCTGGACAGTGTTGACATAATGCAGTATATAACATACTATGGCTTCATCTCTGCAATGTTCTTTCTTACCGTGCGTTCGCAGATGCAGTGACTAAAAGTGCTTATTGGCGATGTTTAGTCAAAGTGTTCTCCACTTCATGTTCTGATTTCCATGACAGAGACGTGGTTGTTTTAATGCAGCACCGTCTGGGGGATCGCAGATCACAGGGGTGCAGTTGTGGTTTCTGGCCTTTGTAGCACTTCAGCACAAGACGGGTGGACAATATGTACTATTTAAAGCGTAGTGTGACTGGCTGAGTGCTGCTGTCTGTGTGTGTCTCCAGAGTTGATATGATCTTACACTGACCGTTGTCTCTCTCTCTCTCAGGTGGGGACTTGGATTGCTGGGGCCATTTAAGGTTTGATTTCCTTTCACTATTTCTCTATTTCTATTAAAATGAAGTTTAAAATAAAATTGTCCAGGATATTGGAGCACCGCTCTATACCTGCACAGTAGATAGCCTGTATGATTATAGCCAAACTGAACAGCGGCCTCTCATCAAAACAGTCTGCTATAAATATTTGGTTTCAGGTTTCATTAGATGATGACATGCTGCTGTTATACTAGAATAGAAGTGAGTCCACAAACACATATCTAACATCTTTCGGTTCACAGGCAGAACTGAGTATCTGGACGTGAGATTGAGTGATAAAGTTCAGAGCAGGTCTATTCATAGCTTATGGATTTATATACTGATCTTTGTAACCAGAGATGCCTCCATAGTTTTGATGCTAATGTTTTACACAGTTATAAACTGTATTTTTACATTAAAAATTAAGACATGAGAGAGTTTATATACTCACATACTTACACATTTGATAACAACACTTGTAAACACCTGTAACATTATTCTTCACTTGATGGGGAAAATAAAAAGATAAAATTGAAGTAGTTTTAGGAAAACAGTGCTTTATACTAAAACCTCCTAAAGAACAGGCTTTGCCTGAATAATCACCTGATAAAGACTGATTTAAGACTGTTAAAGGCACATGTTGAAACTCTTTTGACAGCTCATCTGCTTTACTACAGCTTCTGCTACTTTATTTGTGTCACAGTGACAAAGGTGGACACAAACAGTAGGTCATGCTGGTTGTTGCTATGCCAACCACAGAGACATTGATTGGTTATTGAGTTTATTTGTGTTAAATTTAGCAAAAACTGAACAGAGAGTGAATAAAATGTTCCTTTTTCAGGAGGAAATCACGAAATCAGGAAAAACAACCCCACACCATAACCCCCTCACCTCGTCCCCCCAGACTCATCCTCGGATTCCCAGATGGTGACATGTGATTGGTCACTCCAGAGAACACGACTCCACTGCTCTAGAGTCCCGGGGCGGCGCTTTACACCACTGCATTTGACGCTTTGCAATGAGCTTGGATGCAGCTGCTCGACCATGGAAACCCATTCCCTGAAGCTCTCTCCGCTGCTCTTGAGCTGATCTGAAGGCCACATGGTGTTTGGAGGTCTGTAGTGATTGACTCTGCAGAAAGTTGGTGACCTCTGCACACTATGCACCACAGAATCTGCTGACCCCACTCTACCACTTCATGACTGAGTTGCTGTCGTTCCCAATCGCTTCCACTTTGTTATAATCCCACTGACAGCTGACTGTGGAATATTTAGTAGTCAGGAAATTTCACGACTGGACTTGTGGCACAGGTGGTGTCCGATCACGGTACCACGCTGGAATTCTCTCAGCTCCTGAGAGCGACCCATTCTTTCACTGATGTTTGTAGAAGCAGTCTGCAGTCTGATTGGAACACCTGAATTCAGTGATGTTGATGGGTGAGTCAATACTTTTGGCATTATAGTATGTGTTAAATTTTCAGTGCGTATATCCTCTTGACATGTATATATGTAATGTCTTTGGACAATGTAATTCATCAAATGCATGCATTCATAAACATTAATGGCGACATTATTCATATTTTATTGCAAATGTTGCAGATTACAGTACATGTTTCCATTGTGTATCAGTCCATTTAAGACGATCTTGAGCCCAGAGATGTCGGCAGCATTTCTGGACAGTGTGGACATAATGCAGTATATAACATACTATGGCTTCATCTCTGCAATGTTCTGTCTTACCGTGCGTTCACAGATGCAGTGACTAAAAGTGCTTATTGGCGATGTTTAGTCAAAGTGTTCTCCACTTCATGTTCTGATTTCCATGACAGAGACGTGGTTGTTTTAATGCAGCACCGTCTGGGGGATCGCAGATCACAGGTGTGCAGTTGTGGTTTCTGGCCTTTGTAGCACTTCAGCACAAGACAGGTGGACAATATGTACTATTTAAAGCGTAGTGTGACTGGCTGAGTGCTGCTGTCTGTGTGTGTCTCCAGAGTTGATATGATCTTACACTGACCGTTGTCTCTCCTTCAGATGGGGACTTGGATTAGCATCATTGTGACAGTGTGGATGGAGCAAAGCAGCATTTCTTTTTTCTCGTGTTCAGTTAATCTGTAGGGGTGGCTGTGAACCTCCAGCCCCGACTCAGCTTTCTCTGAGACGGCCGTCACCAGAGCAACGAGGAACACCTTTCTCCAAGGTTTAAGGCGATTGAGGCGGTATGCCTGGAGTGAACCTCCTCCGTTGGACCATTTGACCTCATATTTGACCTTACTCCTTGTGTGACCTCAAAGGGCTCTTGGCGCTTGGTGAGTAATTTGCAGCTCATCATGTGCAGTATTTTATCTCCCAATGTAAATTCCTCCTCTCACCCTGAAACCTCACACGCACAGATACTAAACTGTGGGAACATCTCACTGATCCTGTTTCTGTAGACTGTGAGTAAAATGTTTGTGCACTTTATCAGCCACATTTAGTCTCAGAGGCCTGAGAACAGAGAGCAGCTAGAGACGTGTCTGTGGTCTGATTTCTATTCTAATAAAGCTGCAGTAGTGACATCAACCAGATGAGGACCTGAAACCTAATGATGTTTTTTTTTTAAACTCACAATTATTACATCATTTATGCAAAGCTATAAAGTCCCGTTTATTACATGACAGACTTTTCTTCAAATATTTATAACAATACTGTTACACAGTTTCCAAGCTCATATCCTTTGTTTAAATCTAAGCACAGCCGTAACGCTGAGTCTGTTCCTTTTGGTGTCTTTGCTCCTGTGTGGTAAACTAACCTTCCTCTGGACGCTGCACTGCAGTCAGATCTCACGCTCAGATCTTTCCTCTGTGGTCTGAAGACTCGTGTCTTCAGGTTTTATCTAGGTTCACATCTTTCTGCTCTCCTTCACACTTTATGTATTCTCAGATGTGCCAGTTACCCACTAATACCCCCCCCCCACCCCCCAACCATGACAGACCCTCAGTTTTGAACTGAACACCTGCGGAAGGCAGGATACACCCTGGACAGGTCGCCAGTCCATCGCAGGGCAGACAGGCACAGACAGTCACTCACACATTCACACCTAGGGGCAATTTAGCAAATCCAATTGGCCTGACTGCATGTCTTTGGACTGTGGGAGGAAACCGGAGAACCCAGAGGAAAACCACGCAGACACGGGGAGAACATGCAAACTCCACACAGAGAGGACCTTGGCCGCCCGGCCGGGGAATCGAACCCAGGCCCTACTCGCTGTGAGGCGACAGCGCTACCCACCACGCCACCGTGCCGCCCTCATAGAAAAGTCTTAACTTGCATTTGTGAATACAGCGACAGACGGTGTTTGTCAAAATATTGGACCATGAGCTGATCTCCATCACAGAAGCAGGCAGGCCTTTAATACAGTTCTGTCTGAGGGGTTGAAAGTCATTAGAATTCCATTGTGGTGTTCAGCCTTTATTGGGCGCCTTCCTTTTATATCTCTGCATGATTGAATCGCCTCTTTAAGATGTTTTTTGAACATTTCACAATGTTCCCAGTCTTAAATTGCTCCTATCACAAATGTATTGGAATCAATAGGCATCAATTTCAGAGTGAGCGTATAGCTACAAACAGAAAAACTTGATGATAAAGTAAAACATCACTGACTGTAAAACAGTATATTATCACCTCTGCAGTGTCTCTGAGGCTGACAGTGCACTACTCAAACATGCCTCTGTCTCCTCTGGACTGGACCACTGCAACAAAACAACCCTTAGATATGATCCTACAACGTCACTCAAGTCATTAAGGAAATTCAGCTGAAGACGGTAAATTAGCTTCTCAGCTCTTAAATCTTCTACCCAAAAAGAGCTATAACTTGATTTTAGTCTGATTTTTAATATTTTTCTATGTATGCTGCATATTGGTATGTATGTTTTTATCACCTTATGAAAAGACAGTTTTCCTTCACATATAGAAACAGCAAAAGGTATACCTGCTATACCAGAACTCCTCCCCCCACATTTCTTTAAAAAAAGAACATTTTAGCTAAATGTGACTGTTGTGATTGACTAAACACTTTAAACTCGTATTTTATGACCATAATAACACAAAAGCAATTGTTGTTGCAGTTTTGTGCTTTTAACTTGTAAACGCCAGCCAAGGCACATTATTCTTAATTTGATATAATTATAAAAAAAAAAGACATGCAAGAAATTATCACTTCATCATCTGGTCTAATTAATTTATTCAGTTCCACAAAAATCACCTGACTGTGTTGATGTGTTTGTGAGTAAAGGCCTTTACAGTGACCGGAGAAAGAACCCCACTCATACTTTGGCCAGCAGTGAACTGGCACCAGCCTACAGTCACCTATAAAGTAGATCATCCAGTGAACAGACATTAATCAGTTAAACAGAATTGAACAGCAATGAGGTGTTTCTAAACTTTTATCTTGTAACAAAATGTTTCATGCAGCAGCTCCCGGCGTTTAGAAGTGAAGACTCTATTATAATATCTCACTCACAACCACAGACACAGAAAACTATGGGAGCGTCTCGCTGCTCACACATCTATAATCTGTTAGTAGAACTGCTGTGCACGCCATCAACCAAACTCACACCCAGAATACATCTGAGCACTGAGAGCAGAGAGGAGTGAGATGTGTTTGTGGTCTGACTTCTGTTCTAGTGGCAGTGACATCATCAGCGAATGAGCAACTGAAACTATCCCTGCTGTTTTTTAGGGTCATGTTTAATAAAACCTTCAGTTGGTCTAAAGCAGTGGAGCTGAGCTGAGGGTCCAGCACAGTTTGGTGTTTTCTGCTCCAGATAAACTGGTGACTGACTAATTAGTTGAATGAGGTGTGTTTGAGCAGGAAAATCATCCAACTGTGCAGGAATCTGGTCTTCCAGGACCCCCAGCATGCTCTATAGTAGACAGCAAGAAGAGCAAGAAGGCTGGGCGACCAGAGTCCTTTCTGTGTGGAGTTTGCATGTTCTCCCCGTGTCTGCATGGGCTTCCTCTGGGTGCTCCAGGTACCTCCCACAGTCCAAAGACAGGCAGTCTGGCCAGGAGGACTTGCTAAATTGCCTCCAGGTGTGATTGTGTTTGTGGACATATCTCTGTCTGTCTGCCCTGCGATGGACTAGCGAGCTGTCCAGGGTGTATCCTGCCTTCCACCCAGTGACTGTTGTGACTGGCTCCAGCTCCCCCATGACTCAGAAGGATA